>NC_092126.1:54373172-54563172 GCF_043159975.1 Macaca nemestrina | reverse complement strand
AAATTAACTGAGAACATATGTGCTGAATCACCACAGCTCCAGGTTACTTGCACTGCTTGCTTTTAAATACCATGGCATCAGATATGCCCATTTTGGCAAAATATTGGAACCAAGCCAACAGTTAACAGCATTGATTGATTTTTCCTAAGTAGCTTATCCACTGTCTGAATACCACTGAGTTTCAAAATACCTTGCATATCAAACTCCTGAAATGATCGGGTTTTTCTATGGCCATCTTTGCTAGCCTTTAACAGGCATGGGCTGTTTTAGCTTTCTCAAGTCTTACTATATTCCAAAAACATGTAGAACTCTGTTTTCTCCATTTCTGTTATCCTTTTCTTGGAGATTTATATGATGCAATTTCTTCATCCTCATCTAGTGACATTTCTTGAAGTTGCAGAGAAATTTATATTTGCTCAATGCTCTGTGTAAAGTAAAATAATCACAGATCTTTGGGGAAGGTGCATCACCTCTTCCAATCATATGCTGAATAAGAGTAGCTTATTAAATTTACTTGTAAGCCAAATTCAACATTTATATACTTAATTTCTACCATGTTTTAAACTAAAATCAGTATTAATCAAATTGGGCCAGGCACAGTGGCTCGTGGCTATAATCTCAGTACTTTGGAAGGCAGACGTGGGCGGATTGCTCGAGGCCAGGAGTTGGAGACCAACATCAGCAACATGGCAAAACTCTGGCTCTACAAAAATACAAAATTTAGCCACTGGTAGACATCTCTAGAGGTTTATTTGGGTTGACACAGGAAAATAGCTGATATTTGTAAAGTAAAATCATTTTTTATTCATAAAAATCATTTATAAACATTATTTATATTATGGCAAGGAAAGTTGCTCTTAATATAATCTTAATAGTCAGAAGTATAAATGCTATAGTGTTTCTGTAAAACTTAGGAGCAGATTCAAATATATATATAAATTATTGATATCGCATTGTAATGCATGACATGTTTCATAACATTAGTGACATGTCCAGTGCGTTATGCCTCACTAGCAATGCATAGGTCAAGGTGCTGTACAAAACCACAGTGAAGACAGTCCATCCACACAGCATTTCCATCAAACCTGCACAGGTGTCTGTGATGTGCTGCCTCACATCATGTGTCTCATTTTTACTGAGTAAAATTTCATTTTTGGCATATTATGATGAAAAATAAGTAGGTTCATTCTGTTAAAAAAAGGAAACTTTATGTTTCTATATTTCACAGCCAATCTGTGCATTCTTGTTTCATAATAAAATAAAATTAGAACACTACAGTATATGAAACAACAGAAAAGAGCATTGGCTTCAGAATCTTCAAATCTGGGATTAGGTTCTGACTGCACTCAAATGTGTTTTTCCACCTCTACCAGCCTCAGATGTTCATCTGTAATCAGATCTTCATCTGTAAAAGAAATTTGCTTGGTGGTGGTAGGGGAGTATCAAATCAGATAGTTTACAACATTTGAAATGCTTTAGGCTATAAACTACTATAACATTGCTCATATTATTGAAATTTAACAGTATTTTATCAAACAACACTTTGATTTGTGAGGAAAACTAGGGCAAATTAAAAGATTTCTGAGTATAGAAACACAAATTTATTGTGGAAACATTTGGGCAAAGGCTGGATCTGTGGCCATGGGACTGGGATTTACTGGAAAGAGGGACCAGAAAACTTTTTGGGAGGTGATGATAGTAATGTTCTGTAACTTGATGGAGATAGCGTTTGGGTTGCCTAAGTGTGATGCATAATACTGAGTGTCAGCTTGATTGGATGGAAGGATACAAAGTATTGATCCTGGGTGTGTCTGTGAGGGTGTCGTCAAAGGAGATTAACATTTGAATCAGTGGGCTGGGAAATGCAGACATGGCCTTAATCTGGGTGGGCACAATCTAGTCAGCTGCCAGCATGGCTAGAATATAAGCAGGCAGAAAAATGTGAAAAGAGAGACTGGCCTAGTCTCCCAGCCTAAATCTTTCTGCTGAGCTGGATGCTTCCTGCCCTTGAACATTGGAGTCCAAGTTCTTCAGTTTTGGAACTCAAACTGGCCCTCCTTGCTCCTCAGCCTGCAGATGACCTATTGTGGGACCTTGTGATTGTTTGAGTTAATACTTTATAAACTCTCCTTTTATATATATATATATATAAAAGAATATATGTATTTTTATATATGATATATATTTATATGTAAGAATATATATATTTTTATATATGATATATATTTTATATAATATTTCTGTCTTTCATTGTATATAAATTTACCTCAAAAACAGCAGGAACAAAAATAAATACTGTACTCTGGTTACTAAAATGCATGCTAAAATGTTTAAGGATTAAATGTACTGATGTCTGCAACGTACAAAAAAAAAAGATGGGGCCGGGAGTGGTGGCTCATGCTTATAATCCCAGCACTTTGGGAGGCCAAGGCAGGTGGATCACCTGAGGTCAGGAGTTCTAGACCAGCCTGGGCAGCATGGTGAAACCCCGTCTCTACTAAAAATACAAAAGTTAGCCAGGTGTGGTGCTGGGTGCCTGTAATCCCAGCTACTTGGGAAGCTAAGGCAGGAAAATTGCTTGAACCCAGGAGATGGAGGTTGCAGTGAGCCGAGATCCCACCACTGCACTCTAGCCTGGCGACAGAGCAAGACTCCTTCTCAAAAAAAAAAAAAAGGTGGACCGATTGATAGAGAATAGATAGACAACTAACTGATGAAGCAGGTGCATCTAGGTGGTGGGTATATGAGTATTCATATTAAATTATCTCAAATTTTCTGAGTGTTTGAAAATCGTCATATTAAATGTTGGAAAAAAATGACAAAAACTAAAAATAAAAACATAACTTTTCACAGAAGGTAGGCCTTTTCACCAAATCTTCCTTAAGGAGTAGTGTATTGACCAAGGTGTTTCCATTTGTAAGACAGATAAAGGGTAAACACTGCCACCATGTTTCTATCTATAATAAAGAGCCAAAAAGGAACCCAGAAAGAGGCTATAAGAAAAAAGCAGAAGTAAACATAATCTGAAAGCTAATGAAATCAGGTTATTTAAATCTCTGGCTAGACAAAATCACCTAATTAATAAAAGATAGGATATGATATGTCATTAAATAAGAGGTAGAAAAAGGTTATACAATAGGCAAAATACCATACTTAAGAAATACAAAGTTTATTTCCTACTGGAAATGGAAAACTACTTAAAAAACCCAACATAGCAAAAACGACAGCATCAAATAGAGGATGTGACAAGAACAATAAAACAAACTTCAAAAATAAACTGCATGGAATTTTTCTAAACTTTTTAGAGATGAATAACTATTATGTTACAAATATTTCTCCAAAATGTAAAAATCATGGTGTGCTGCTTGGTTCCCTTTATTGAGAAAAAACCATCTGGTCTTAACTCTCAGTCCTAACTAGAGCATAACTGAAAGAAAAACATTAGCACTGGTATATTATGAAGGTAGATACATAAAACTGAGATAAAATCTTAGAAAACAGTTTAAAACTTTTTATAACAAAGTGTAGAAAAATATCTTAAGGAGGAGCGAGACCAAGATGGCTGACTGGAAGCAGTGATGATGGAGGCTCCCACCGAAAAGAACCATAACAGCGTGTGAATCCTGCACTGGCAACGGAAGTATCCAGGCTCTGTCATCAAAATTGACTAGGCCGCTGGCATAACCCACAGAGAGGAAGGAAGAGCAGTGTGGTGCAGGGGCGCACCTGAGAGCCACACAGGACAGGGGAGTACCCACCCTCCAGCCAAGGGAGGTGGTGAGTGAGCATGCTACCCAGCCTGGGAAACTGCTTTTTCCACAGAACTGTGAAACCTGTGGATCAGAAGATCCCATCCGTGAGCTCATGCCACCGAGGCCTAGGGTCCCAACCACAGAGTCACACAGATCCTCAACAGCCAGTCAGCTACAATCTGCTTAAGCGTCGAATTCCTGGGGGGAGGGGCGGCCAGGACCTCAGCTGACGCTGCCTGATGTCTAAGCCATTTGTGCTCCTTGTGGGAGGGGCAGCAGCCAACACTGGGACTGATAGCTGCCTCATACACTAAGCTCCCAGAGTGGGGGAAGGGCAGCAGCCATCTCTATAGCTCCAGGCCTTGCTTTCCCCTAGTGGAGCCAGGGAGGGCTGGATGGCTTGGTCCCAACCAGTATGCCCCACAGCTCAACACACTGGCTGTGGCAGACTGCGGTCAGAGTGCCTCTTCGGGCCTTACCCTGACTCATCCTTCCACACTGGGTGGGGCCTCTCCGCAGGAACTCCAACAACTCCAGTCAGGGGCTCTGGGACAGAACTCTGATCTCCTGATCTCCTTGGACCTGAGCACCTAGGGTGGATAGAGGTGGCCACAGTCTCCACAGACCAGGAGACTTAGTCTTTCCTCTGCTAGTTCCAAGGAATCTGGGCAGCCCAGATGAATGGGTTTCCCCCCAGTGAAGCACACCCACCCCACCAAGGGACAGTCAAAGTGCTTCATTAAAGGGGTCCTGCTCCTCATGCTACCCAACTGGGTAAGACCTTCCAACAGGGGTTGTCAGACACTGTGTACAGGAGCATTCCTACTGGCATCAGGTCAGTGCCCTTTGAGATCAGAGATCCCAGAGGAAGGAGCCGGCACCTTACTGTGCTGTTCTCCAGCCTCCTCAAGTGGCATCTCCAGGCACAAGAATGAACCAGGTGAATGGGTCCTGAAGTGAACCCCAGCCAACTGCAGTTGCCCTACAGAAGAGGGACCTGACCACTGAAAGAAAAACAAACAGAAAGCAACAACAACGGCATCAACAAAAAAAAGTCCCCATAAAAACCTCATCCAAGGGTCAACAGCCTCAAAGATTGAAATTAGGCAAACTCATGAAAATGAGAAAGAATCTATGAGAACACACTGAAAACCCAAAAGGTCAGAGTGGATCTTCTCTTCCAAATGATTGCAATGCCTCTCCAGCAAGGGTGCAGAACTCAACAGTGGATGAAACGGAGAAATTGGCAGAAGTAGGCTTCAGAAGGTGGGTAATAATAAACTCCACTGAGCTAAAGGAGCATGTATTAACCCAATGCAAAGAAGCTAAGAGCCTTGATAAATGGTTAAAAGAGCTGCTAACTAGAATAACCAATTTAAAGAAGAACATAAATGACCTGATGGAGCTGAGAAACACAGCACGAGAACTTCATGAAGCATACACAAGTATCAGCAGCCGAATCGACCAAGCAGAAAAAAGGATACCAGAGTTTAAAGACCGTGTTGCTGAAATAAGGCATGCAGACAAGATTAGAGAAAAAAGGATGAAAACAAATGAACAAAATCTCAGAGAAATATGGAGCTATGTTAAAAAACCAAGCCTATGATCGACTGGAGTACCTGAAAGAGATAGGGAACCAAGTTAGAAAACACACTTCAGGATATTATCCAAGAGAACTTCCCCAACCTAGCAAGACAGGGCAACATGCAAATTCAGGAAATACAGAGAACACCACTAAGATACTCCATGAGAAGATCAACCCCACGACACATAATCATCAGATTCTCCAAAGTTGAAATATAGGGAAAAATGCTAAGGGCAGCCAGAGAGAAAGACCAGGTCACCTACAAAGGGAAGCACATCAGACTGACAGTGGACTTCTCAGCAGAAACTCTCCAAACCAGAAGAGAGTGAGGGCCAATATTCAACATTGTTAAAGGAAATAATTTTCAACCCAGAATTTCATATCCAGCCAAACTAAGCTTCATAAGAGAAGGAGAAATAAAATCCTTTACAGACAAGCAAATGCTGAGAGATTTCATCAGAGCTGCCTTAAAAGAGCTGCTGAAGGAAGCACTAAATTTGGAATAGAAAATCCAGTACCAGCTACTGCAAAAACACCAAAATATAAAGACCAATGTCACTATGAAGAAACTGCATCAACTAGTGTGCAAAATAACCAGATAGCATCTTGATGACAGGGTCAAATTCACACATAAAATATTAACCTTAAATGTAAATGTGCTAAATACCAAATTAAAAGACACAGACTGGCAAATTGGATAATCAAGACCCATTGATGTGCTCAGGATGTGTTGAGGAGCCCCACCTCACATGCAAAGACACACATAGGCTTAAAACAAGGGATGAAGGAAAATTTGCCAAGCAAATGGAAAGCAAAATAAATAAATAAATAAAATAAATAAAATAAAAAATCAGTGGTTGCAATCCTAGTCTCTGACAAGACAGACTTTAAATCATCCAAGTTCAAAAGAGACAAAGAAGGGCATTACATAATGATAAAGGGATCAATTCAACAAGTAGAGGTAACTATCCTAAATATATATGCACCCAATATGGGAGTGCCCAGATTCATAAAACATACTTAGAGACTTACAAAAGAGACTTATCCTCCCACACAATAATAGTGGGAGACTTTAACTCCCCACTGCCAATATTAGATCACTGAGACAGAAAATTAACAAGGATATTCAGGACTTGAACTAAGCTCTGGATCGAGTGGACCTAATAGACATCTACAGAATTTTCCACCACCAATCAAGATAATATACATTCTTAGTGGACATGGCACTGATTCTAAAATCAACCACATACTTGGAAGTAAAACACTCCTCAGCAAATGCAAAAGAACAGAAATCATAACAGTCTCTCAGACCATAGTGCAATCAAATTAGAACTCAGGATTAAGAAATTCACTCAAAACCACACCACTACATGGAAATGGAACAACCTGCTTCTGAATGAATAATGGGTAAATAATGCAATTTAGGCAGAAATTAAGAAGTTCTTTGAAAACAATGAGAACAAAGACACAAAGTATCAGAATCACTGGGACTGCTAAAGCAGTGTTAAGAGGGAAATTTATAGCACTAAATATCCAGATCAGAAAGCTATAAAATCTCAAGTCAACATCCTAACATCACAATTAAAAGAGCTAGAGAAGCAAGACAAACAAATCCAAAACCTAGCAGAAGACAATTAACTAAGATCAGAGCAGAACTGAAAGAGATACAGACACACACACACACACACAGAGAGTTCAAAAAATCAATGAATCCAGGAGCTGTTTTTATTAAAAACAAAAAACAAAATATATAGACCACTAACTAGACTAATAAAGAAGAAAAGAGAGAAGAATCCTAGACTAATAAAGAAGAAAAGAGAGAAGAATCAAATAGACACAATAAAAAATAATAAAGTGGATATCACCACTGACCCTACAGAAATACAAACTACCATCAGAGAATACTATAAACACTAAAGAATAGGAGAAAATTTTTGCAATCTACCCACCTGACAAAGGTCTAATATTCAGAATCTACAAAGAACTTAAACAAATTTACAAGAAAAAAAGCCAAACAACTCCATCAAAAAGTGGGCAAAGGATATGAATAGACACTTCTCAAAAGAAGACATTTATGAAGTCAACAAACATATGAAAAAAGCTCAATATCACTGGTCATTAGAGAAATGCAAATCAGAACCACAATCAGATATTATCTAATGCCAGTCAGAATGGCGATTTTTAAAAAGGTCAAGAAACAATAGATACTGGCAATGCTGTGGAGAAATAGGGAAGCTTTTATACTGTTGGTGGGCATGTAAATTAGTTCCACCATTGTGGAAGACAGTGGGGTGATTCCTCAAGGATCTAGAACCAGAAATACCATTTGACCTAGCAATCCATTACTGATATATACCTGAGAGATTATAAATCATTCTACTCTACTATAAAGACACATACACATGAATGTTTATTGTGGCACTATTTACAATAACAAAGACATGGAAACAACCCAAATGCCCATCAATGATAGACTGGATAAAGAAAATGTGGTAATATACACCATGGAATACTATGCAGCCATAAAAAGGAATGAGTTCATGTCCTTTGCAGGGACAAGGATGAAGCTGGAAGCCATCATCCTCAGCATACTAACACAGGAACAGAAAACCAAACACCACATGTTCTCACTCATAAGTGGGAGTCGAACAATGAGAATACATGGACACAGGGAAGGTAACAACACACACTTGGGCCAGTAAGGGGCATGAATGAGAAGCGGGGGAGAACATTGGGACAAAGAGCTAATGCACGTGGGGCTTAAAACCTAGATGATGGCTTGATAGGTGCAGCAAACCACTCTGGCACATGTATACCTATGTAACAAACCCACATGTTCTGCACTTGTATCCCAGAACTTAAAGTAAAAGAAAAAGGAAAAAAAGAAATATAACGTAAGTAGAATTTTCATGTAATCTGACAAGATTTTTACTTGTAAAGTGAGATAAGAAAACATATATGATTATGTTAACATATTATTTGAAAAAACTAAAAAGTGAAATTAGGTTCTACCTGTGAATATGCAAAGAATACTCTGAATGATGTGCTTATCTACCTCTAGAAACCAAAAGTTTTTGGAGGAAAATATTCAAGAAATCTCAGTCACACTTAAGAGATCCTGCTAACCCGCAGGGCATGCTGAGCAAGTAAGCCCTTATTGTGCACGATGTTTAAGGGTGGGCTCTCATGGTTTGACCTCTGCATCTCCAAATAATCTGGTTTGGAAAAGTAAGCCTAGATATTAGATTTCTCTTTGGAAATTTCAAACTGGGTAACTGAGAAAATGAGGCATCATCAAGAGCAGAAGTCAAAGCATGTATCAAGATTTCTATAAGGTAAAAGTTGTTGCTGTGTCATTTATTCCATTTTAAATCAGAAATCCAGAGCAAGGTAGGGGAATCACCCTCTAAGAGAGAGGCCCTTGGGTCACTGATAGCTGTTACCTTCACTTTTCCATGATCTCTGACTCTATGCAGTTTCTGCCTTTGGTTTTCTATCAGCTGCTTTGCTGTATTTTAGAAATTACTCTCCCATATTCCCTCAAATCCCCACTAAACTGCTTTATTATTTAAATGACTAAACGTGTTTCTTTTACTTAAAAACAAGAGTCCCAACTAAACAGAAAAGACAAAGCTGATTAATCATTATTCACTTGAAGTGCCTAACACATAATAGCAGATTAAATATTGACTACAAAAATAAATAAATCATAAAATGGAACTTTTCTAATTGATTAAAATTCTAATGAGAAAATAATTCACCATTTCAGATATGCCTTTTAAAGCAATAAAAATACGGAGAATGATTAACTTTGATTTATATCTTACTCAGTAATAAATTATAGCTAAGTTAAAAAGACAAACATTTTAAAAGTATTTGTTAGGTCTGCTTTTATAAAACAACTCTAAAAGTTTTGGTCTCTGCATTTAAATATAAATTGCTATTATATGACATAGTTATGTCAGTTTTAATACATAAAAATTAAATACTTGGTTTCATAAGTTCTCTGAGGACAGATGTAAATTTTATTAAATGGAATCACGATAAAGCAATGACTTTCTCCATTCTTCCTTTGAGGGAGGGAGCACATTTCTATGCAAAATACTGTCATCTTTATAAAAATTCCACATGTTGGATTTTAAAATGCAAAGTTAATCTCCTAAATATATTTTCAAAGCTTGTTTTCATTAGAGATTCAATATACTGTATGCAAAAAACAAGATATATATTCTCTTTAATGTAATCAACATAATTGTTTGGGAAGTCTTTAATAGCGTTTGGTTCAAATATAGTCACTTCCTATCTATTTATTCATAAATGAATTCAGGAATTATTTAGTTTCTAATACAAAACATTGTAATAGGTACTACAGGGAAATATGAAATAAAAATAACTTTTAAAATAATTTTTAAAAAGAGGACAAAAATTGAGTGTTGCAACAATGAAATAAAGTTCTTATTGAAAAAGTAAAAAGAGAATGTTTTCGGGTTGAGCCTTAGAGAATGAAAAGAATTATATTCAGCCAAGTGGTGTTAACTGATGTGGTTTGGGCATAGTTGGTTCGGTTAAGTTTTATCACTTGCTTCTAGAAATTGAATTATATGTTGATCAATGGCAAACTTTGGAGGCAAACAAAATTGGATCTTAAATGCTCAATAATTGATACAACTGGGGAGAAAGCAAGCAAACAAAATAAACATAACTGACCTCAGCCTAGTATTGGATGGAAGTCAACCTGGAAAACAACAGCAAATTCCAAACTATATTTCTGTCAAATCTCATAGTTTTATTTATACCCAATAAGTTGCTGTTACTCTAATATAGTAGCCAGTGTACATTTAACAGCCCATTAACTTGAAGGAAACATAGTGAGAGAATCATATATCAGGAGAAAGGAATGATATGGACAGACGGAGAGCTGAGTCTGTGGAGGATGAAACCTATTGTGCCTCCAGCAGACTTCACTCCAACCTTGGGGAGGCCTGATGGGATATTCTGGGTTGTCGTGGAACTTCACATAAAATTGATATTTTTCTGAAGTGCCTGGAAATGTAAGAATCTAAAACATTTTCAATCCTGACTTTTTTATTACCAAACTCTCATCTTGCATTTCCTTTTCACAATTACCTTTCAACCAATGTGAAATACGTCAAGAAGAAACTCTTATTTGATTATTTCAAGTTTTTAGTGTTCTGTAACACTTGCTGTTATCCTTTATAAAAGGCATAGGAGACCTTAGGCTCAAAGTTTTGTTAGGCAAGAGTATTCAGATAGTATGTATTAGTATTTTGTTCCTATTACATTCATGACAGGAGACACTGCTTTCCTGCTTATGATATAATATAAAGTTGACTTCTTAAGAACAAGTGTATTTAATTTCATAATAATAGAAAACATTAAGAAAATTAATAGTATGAATGACACATAGATATGGCAAAATCACAAAGCTAGTACACTAATTAGTAAAGTGTTGAGACACTGCTCTGAAGTGAGGGAGAATATCAGGAGTGCTGTAGGTTTCACAGAATTCGGTCAGCCAGAAGTCACGGCACAATTATGATAGTCCCCTTCTCTCCATATACCTTCAGCTCAGTTTATCTCTAAGTCAGTGTTAGGCAATTGTGAACATGATAGATAGCTTTAGGAAGGCAAAACCAGCTGTTGCTTTTAATCTTGTGTACCATGAAAGCAGAGGGAGAAATGTTTGCTTTCTCTTTTATTTGTGTTATCATAATAAAACACAGGGCCTGTTCTTTTGTTTATTTTTGACCTTTTCTGCAAAGTTGTGAAAGCTGGTGATTTTTCCATTATTCACGAGAGAGAAAGGGGCAAGATCTAACTTAGATGGGCAGTTCTGGTGTTTATCTGGGTTTTTGTTTTTATTTTTGGTGTGTTTGGTCAGAAATGAATATATGGTGCCATAAAGAGTCTAAAATTTTTAAAGACTGATTCATAAAGAAATATAATTTTTTTAAAAAATTAAAGTTATAATTTTAGTATTAAAGCATATCCCCTCTGTTATATGTCTAGAAAGAACACATATATGCTAAAAAAAAAAGGATTATAGGATACAATTATAGGACATATTAATTATAGGATAATGATGTATTTTATGACAAATACTCAGTTATGAATTTTAAATTAGTTTCTTTAATGAAAAAGTATAATCATTAGATATTTTGGTAACAGATTCATGATTGTCTTTATCATACTCAACATATCAGATCAAATTAAATAAAACTCAAATAATTAGATTTCAAAAGTAGCATCAATATAGTAATTAAGTGTTGGTAACTGACTGTGCCTGGTGACTAAAGTCTGTTATCCAGCCACTTTGGGAGGCAGAGTCGGGAGGATTCCTTGAGCCCAGGAGTTCAAGACCAGCCTGGGGAACACGGCAAAACCCTGGTCTCTACAGAAAAAAGAAAAGTTAGCCTGGCATGGTGGCACACACCTGTAGCCACTCCATAGGCTGATACGGGAGAATCACCTGAGTCTGGGGAGGATAAGGCTGAGCCATAAATGCACTGCTGCACTCTAGCCAGGGTGACAGAGTGTTTTTGTTTGTCTCAAAACAAAAACAAAAACAAAACCCAAAAAACAAAAAATAAAATGAAACAAAAACCCCCAAAACAAACCAAAAATAAATATTGGTAACTAATTATATTGGCTCCTAAAAATAAGAAATTTTGTATTTGACAATTTTTGAATTCTGCTTTTGTTTTTAGTGATCTTTACAAATTTGTGGGCTTTGAATTATTTGTTAGTGGAGACAGTGTTTGAACCCATGATTGTTATTGGTAGATGATCTTAGTAATTATTTGATTAAAATAAACACACAGTAGAAGCTCAACAGGTATTAGTCTTTCTACTTGCCATCTATTTCCTTCTGTTTTGAGTTATTACAACTGATTAGTCCAAATACTCTGAACCATCTTTACCTTTAGAGTATGTTCATTCTGCAACTGATCAGCAACCTTTCTTTTGATAAATTGCTCTTAATATTGTTCAGTCCATTCATAACTTCATTTTTGCATAAGTTCAATTATTTTGAAACCACAAGGGAGTGACTTTTGTGCTTGTGGAGTGTATTTCCTTGAAATGCTTAACATTCTTTGCTTCTGTATCATTGATGTCATGAATCCTTTTAATGTTTTGGCTTTTCTTTTCTCTCAGAGTTTATGACATCTCTTCTGTTACATGCTGACAAAGAGCACTATAGATTAACATCATTTTGTTAGAAATTTTAGCAAGCGCTTCCTGGAGGTTTTCCTTCACAAACATTGTTACTGCTTGACTTTAGACATCACACGCATTATCGTCTAAATCGCTCTACTTCTTTGAAGACGCTTGTAGAAGTTGAGTACGCAAACCCAATAGAGGAAATTCAATTTTGTCTTTTTTTTTTCAGTGTGCTGCTTTCTGCTGATAGCTTCATTTAAAGCAAGTGAACATCATATTTTTAAATCAATATTAAATACTGAAAGGAATCTGAGAAACGTTTCTCAAATTTGGGCACTTATGGACTATCAAGAGTACCTATGAGGACTACAAAGATTTTTCAATTTTAAAAATTCAAAACCTCGACTTTAGGTTTTGGTTTCATGGCTGTGCCCAGTTATAAAGTGGTCATCTAAATTATCCACAATTTGTGTATATTTATATTACCATAATTATAAAAACAAAGCACAGTCATCCCTTCATAGTCATGAGTTATACATCTGTGGATTCAACCAATCCTGGATCAAAAATACATTTTTTTAAATCGTATCTGCACTGAACATATGCAGACATTTTTTCTTGTCGTATTCCTTAAACAACATGGTATAATAACTATTTACATAACATTTACAGTGGATGAGGTATTATAAGTAATCTAGAGATGATTTAAAGTACAGTTATGTGCTACATATTGATGTTTTGGTCAACAATGGACCACATATACAATGGTAGCCCCATAATATTCTAATGAAGCTGAAAAATTTCTGCTGCCTAGTGATATCACAGCCATTTTAACATTATAGTGCATGGCATCGCCTTTGCTATCTTTAAATATGTTTAGATACACAAATACAATTGTATTCCAATTGCCTGTGGTATTCAGTACACTAATATGCTGTACAGGTTTGCAGTCTAGAAGTGATAGGGCTATACCATATAGCCTAGGTGTATAGTCGTGTATCCAGGTTTGTGTAAGCACATTCTATGAAATTCACACAACAACAAAATTGCTTAACGACATTTCTCAGAATGTATCCCTATGGTTAAGTGATGCATGACTGTATAGAGGAGGATTTACAAATAATCTACAGAGGAGGATTTCCTTGGATTATATGCAAATACTATGCCATTTTATAACAGGAACTTGAGCACCAGTGGATTTTAGTATTTGTGAGAGGTCCTGGAATCAATTCCCTAGAGATACTGAGGGAAAACTGTACTTTAAAAACCTCCTGGACCACTTGTGGATACACAAGCGGATTTGTAGACCTCGGTTCAAAAAAATATTGATATACTACCATTTCATAGGTAAGAACACTAAATCCAAAGAGGCAAGGGAACCTTGTCCAGGATCACCAAAGAGTTATAGGGAGATGTCTCGGTAAGAAAATTGTGTGTGTGTGTGTGTGTGCGCACACACGCGCGGGCCTGTATGAGCATGTAACATAGTTTGTACTACCTGGTTTTACTTTGCTTTATATCTTGAAACAATGTAGTGAACTTTACTTAAAGGTTATGATCATACTGAATCCTGGAACACTACTCGAGAAAATGGTATTATAATTAAACAAAGTGTTAATGTTTATTCTTTGTCTTATTATGTGTAAGAATCTACTCATCCAATTAAACATGGAAAGCCAAAAGTGTACTGTACTGCCAAAAATGAAAAACAATGTATGCCTGAATTCACAGAAGAACTGTGTGTAATGCAGAAGATAAAATGAAACATATGGATACATAATAAAAAACAAAATCAAGCATATTGATTATAGTTACCTAGTGATTACCTATTTAAATGCTAAAAATTTAAGAATTTAATTTAAAACACATCAACAATATTTAGCTATTAGTTATAAATATGCCAGGAGATGGTTATCACAGGATACCTTTTATAATCTACAAATATTGAAATTTTAAGTTTAGGCAAATCAAGGAATGACAATGACATTGGCAATGAAGTTCAGATCTTCAAACTTGCAGTGTCTCCATCGGAGCAATTTTCAGTTACACGAAGATACTGTAGTTAATGTGCCTATTCCTCTCTCCGATAATAGTAATGCAGTTTATTTTTACAAAGAAGTCATAAATGCTTTCCATTCTATACATGGAACATTAAATAAATGCAAAAAAAAAAAAAAAGCCTCAGCCAGATTGTTTCAGATAACATTTCTTGACAATTGCTTTATAGTTCCAATTTCTATGAGGCTTATATAGTAATTTATTTTCTTTTTCTTTTATTTTGAAAGACGGAGTCTCCGTCTCTCAGCCCAGGCTGGAGCACAGTAGCACAATGATGGCAGTTCACTGCGGCTTGAAACTCCTTGGCTCAAAGGATCCTCCCCCTTCAGCCTGCTGAGAGGCTGGGACTATGCCACCATCCCTGGCTAATTGTTTTAGAGACAGACTCTCCCTATGTTGCCCAGGACGGGTAATTTCATTCTTAAAAAAAAATTGAGGAATTAAAGGAAATATCTTTTTTCAATTTATTTAGAGGTCTAGGTTTTGAGATATTTATTTATAATTGTAAATGCTTTTATTTGATCGGCTAAAGCAAGTGTAGGCATTTTTCTAAACCACATTAAAGGAATTATTCAAACATGATTTTATTGGATATCTATCTAGCTTTATCACGTTAGCTTATGCTGGGTAACAGCTTTCTGGAGCCCACAAGGGGGCAGACTAAGAACGTATGAAAGAAAACAATCCATCCTCTGTAGTCACTAACTGGTGGTGGAGTTCCGTTCCAACTGAATGCATTTGCCTTTATTTCCTTTTTCTGAATTTTATCTTATTTTCTTCTGACTGTGAAAGCAATTTCAGTTTCTTTGCACAGTATTGGAAAATTCAGCACTAAAAAATCTAAACTCATTTGACTATACCCATCTTCTCATTTTCTTCTGAGAGAAAACTGTGCAGAAGTCATACACGATTATGCTAAAGGAGTAAATTGTAATAATTTCCAATCCATTATTTTCCATTAATTAATTTTTAAGTAATAGTTTATTTATTTATTTATTTATTTATTTTTGAGACAGAGTCTCGCTCTGTTGCCCAGGCTGGAGTGCAGTGGCGCAATCTCGACTCAGTGCAACCTCCACCTCCTGGGTTCAAGTGACTCTCCTGCTGCAGCCTCCCCAGTAGCCTGGACTATAGGCGCCTGCCACCGTGCCGGGCTAATTTTTTGTATTTTTAGTAGAGACGGGATTTCACCATGTTAGCCAGGATGGTCTCGATCTCCTGACCTCGTGATTCGCCCACCTCAGCTTCCCAAAGTGCTGAGATTACAGGCATAGTTTGTTTATTTTCAAAAGAAAATGACAAAATAACTGTCATTTTTAAATACCAATTGTATAAATCAGTATTTTATTAATAAATGGTTCAGGTATTCTTGCATTTCCTTTAGTTTTATTGTGTCCTCATAGTTTGATTGCAACTTTTAAACATCTCTCTATATTTACCAGAAGATTATTTGATTAGTTAATAAAATATTTTCTAACGGGAGCTGTTTTTGTCAGGGAGATATTATTTTTATGTGTGCTCATATATTTCACACTGGTAATCATGTGTAACAATTTTGAGACTAAACTACTGAAAGTCATTCTTTAGCAAATAAAGTAAAATCACTTTTTAATTGAATAATCATTAAAATAATGTTCAAAATATCTTCAAGGAATATGTCCAACTTCAATTCACTGTAAATAAATGAGATTTAGCTAATATATTAATGCATGTTACTTCTAATTTAATTAGATTAAAAATACAATTCATCTAACAGTCTATATACTTAAATATATTCAAGCAAAGTGTTTTACTTAAATTAGTATAAAGTATGAAGTTTCTTATTTCCTAACCAATCTTCAATTCCAAACTACTGATTGAGTTCTAGCTCATGTATATAACTTCTCCTATACTCCAGGGGGTCACAGTTTAATCTTATTGCCAATTTCTTTGAGATTTTATGTATATGTGTATACCTATATACACACACACACATATACACATATATGTATATGTGTACATACTTTATGTTCATATTTGGTATTTAATTTATAGAATAAATATTTTAAAGGTTATAAAGTTGAGATTAGATCTCTAAATAGATACTATGTATCTTTACCTAAGGATAAAGCATATACAGGAGAAAAATTTTCCTAGATTTGAAATGGTCGTAGCTGAAAGGTCAATTTACATGTAATCCTGTTAAATTGGTCTTCACCCTCAGAAAGTTAAGAAGAACCGTTTGGAAAAAAACAAAAAATGCATTCTCTAATTCGAGTATTTTACAGGCATCGAATTTTCAAGCTGACACATAGTGAACATTGCGCTATTAGGATGAGCCACTTTTTAGGGAAGGGAGTTTAACCACCAGAGAGCATAATTCCGGGAACTCTTGAAGATCAGAAGAATATAACTTCCAGCTTTAGTAATTTAGAGTTAAAAGGAACATGAAGTTTCTTTTTGGATGGCATGAACTAGTACTGGTATGCCTGGCTCATCCAGAAGCAGTTAGAACATGTCTCTCCAGGTCTTGGAAGTAGAAGGGACTGCAGGTTTGCTGAGTCATAACACCATATGGCATAATAGTAGGGCTCCTTGAAGAGCGAGTCACCTCGTGAAGACTTTGTGGGAGGTGGAGACCTCTGGAGAATCCGAAGCCTCAGCTTCAAAGGGAAGAATGACATTGTCTCATCAAGAGATAAATGAAGAGTATGTTTGTCTGATAAAGAGTTCAACTGACTGACTTTACTTGTGAAAAAGAGGTCTCACTCAGATACAATATCCAAATGAAGTCAATGGATGTTCACTGAGAGAAAACAGCTCTAGAATGAAACAGCCTTCTTTTGCAGCTATGTAGTCTTTTTCAGCACTTTAAAAGTACTGACAACAGTACCTCTTGTTTTAAAGAAACTGGCAAATGAGTGAGAAGCCTCCTCTCAGCCTCCTCTTGGTTTTTTATAAGAGACTTCAGTTTTAAAGAATCTTGGACTTTCCAAAAAAGGACGATTTTTAATTTTATAAAAATGCTCAAGCCTAGGGAGAGGGAGGAGCTACGAATTTTTGAAATGCCATTGGAAATAATTCCAGCCCTAATTAATCTCTTTTTGGTATCAAGAGAAAGAAATTGTGAATATTCATCCTAAGAGAACAATTTAAAGTACTGGTACCAAGATTAGACCCCATTTAACAATAATATAATATAAAATAAACTTGAAAAGCTCCGGGAAAGCTATGAAAAGTTTATTTTATTTTATTTTATTTTTTAATTTAATTTATTTTCAATCCTGCTCCCCGTGTAAATGAAAAATTTTAAAAGCTAGAAGGCTAGACATAAGTTACGTGAAACAATTAACAAGGTTTGGTGATTTTTTTGGCATTTGGTAACAAACAGCAGCTGTGGTTTTTTTGAGCTAAAATGGTCACCAGCCACAATGGGTGTTTTTCCCACTGCTTCCTTTTAACGGGTTGCTAGGCAGATACTCCTCAGGTCCAGGTTAAAGAGCTCAGAGCACAGAGGAAATCAAAATCTAACTCCTGGATCCTGCTCATCATGCCTCCTCTGGCATCTGGTGAGTTTCTAAACGCCTGAGCACCTTTTTGGTTCACTGGGTATTTGTGCAGCTCAAATTCCCTCCTGATGCTCCCCAACACATACACTTGGGACCAAAGCAACATACCAATTTGCAGTGATTCATTGCAAAGTGTTAAATGCTTTTTCCACGATTGAGGTACATCACAAGTGGTGTTGATTTGTTTCTATGGTAAAGAAACTAAGCATAACGAACTCTTGATTATCCACGTTGCACACTATTAACAACAGAGCTGTGGATCTTTGCGGCGGTCTCAGGAATCTTGAGACTTTCCTGAGGTTATCTAGTTAGTGGTTTTATACTTAATCTAGTATTTCTATGATTCAGATTCCCTTGTTTTCCTGCCACCCTTTCTAAGAAAGCAAAAAGTAGTCTCCAAAATCCTTAAGCAATTGATGGCAAAGCCTTTGAAGCTGGCCCATGGGGGTTGGCTTCCAGCTCTGCCACATGTTAGCCATGGGACCTTGGAAACCCATGTAAATTCAATTTCTTCCTTTTCCTTCTCTGCAAAACACCTATTAATATTGTTGTCAGCCAGGAGCGGTGGCTCACGCCTGTAATCCCAGCACTTTGGGAGGCCGAGGCGGGCGGATCACGAGGTCAAGAGATCGAGACCATCCTGGCTAACACGGTGAAACCCCGTCTCTACTAAAAATACAAAAAATTAGCCGGGCGAGGTGGCGGACGCCTGTAGTCCCAGCTTCTAGGGAGGCTGAGGCAGGAGAATGGCGTAAACCCGGGAGGCGGAGCTTGCAGTGAGCCGAGATCGCGCCACTGCCCTCCAGCCTGGGCGACAGAGTGAGACTCCCTCTCAAAAAAAAAAAAAAAAAAAAAATTAGACGGGTGTGGTGGTGGGCGCCTGTGATCCCAGCTGCTCCAGAAGCAGAGGGAGGAGAATCTCTTGAACCCGGAAGGCAGAGGTTACAGTGATCCGAGATAGTGCCACTGCGCTCCAGCCTGGGCAACGGAGTGGGACTCCATCTCAAAAAAATAAAAAAATTAAAAATATATATATACACAAACACACACACACATATATATTATATATATATTATATATAAATATATTAAATATATTAAATATATTTTATATATGTGTGTATATATGTGAAAAACTATATGGATATTTTTATATATACTACATATATTGTCTACCTAATGAAATTGTGAAAACTAAATGAGTGTGTACACACATATTTATATACTCATTTAGTTCTACGATATAGACATATATACATATATGTATGTGTACATCTGTATCTATCTATCTATCTATCTATCTATCTATCTATCTATCTATCTATGTCTAGGATTTTCTAAGATATATATTTCCTAAAGTAAAGTCTGATGAATATTATTGGTCGATGATAAATATTACTACTGGAAAATTGAATCACTTAAATGGTTTTGGAACTCTGTACATGAAAAGAAATGTTCCTCACTCTCTAAGTCAGTGTTTCTTGATCTTCCTGTACATTGAAATCTCGTGAAGAGCTTCAAAAAAATACCGATGCTTAGGCCATTCCATCAGAGATTGAGACATAATAGTAGCTCAAGGTGTAGCTTCAGCAAATGATGTTTTAAAACTCTCATGTGATAGTAATATGAGACCACTGCCCTATGTCATAAAGGAATGACTTGACTTCACCTTTATATTTGAAGCTCAGGGAAGGAAAAAGGAAGATCCAGAAAGTAACTGCATGAGCCACAGGTCTTTAGGAGACTAGCTGACACTTTCTCACATCTTATTTTTGGCAACGACAGAACCAATTACCCCCTTCTTCTTGAAATTCTTGTGTCCCTACAAATTCCTCAGAGACACTCCCCTAGTTTTTTTTGCAGCTTCTCAAGCCACACAATCACTGCAGGTATAGCCAGGGCCTCATTCTGTTTCCATTTAGTGTCTCTGCAGTCCACCTACCACACTGTTCTCCTAAAGATCACATCATGTACCGCATCAATCAGAGCACCCTTCAGTGTATTTGGCTCCGCAGCCCAGGCTTCTCAGGACCTCACTTCTCCAGCCAGCTTTCCTGCCTTCTACTCTCCAGGAAAGATGTCAAAGAATGAAATGAACTATGTGGTTTACTGCCTCCAGGATCTCCAAAGCATTGTTTCTCCTGTTTCCAATGCTTTCCCACAGCTATCCTCTTCACTGGGGACTCCCGTCTGTTCCTCCAAATTCAGGGCAAGTGTCAAGGTTTTCTTGGCAGTACGCTTCCTTCCTTCTTTCCAGTCTGAAGAACAAAATTCTTATTCAACTGAAGTGGTTAATATATTTATCTTTCTCTGTCACCAGATTGGTTTTATTTCAAATGTTCTTTGTTTGGAATAATCTAAGGGCTTCCTGATGAAGGAAAGTTCTGGGTAGTGGTATCCCAAAATTCATTTGTTAAAAGAACCCTTTGAGATGATTCTTAATACACACTAAACTTGAAGAAATATCAAAATCAAGTCATTCATGTGTGCACATATTGAGAGGAACAATCCTTACACAGAAGCACAAACGCTCAGTTCATCTATAGTAATAAAAGGTGAAATAGACTATAGAGGTGAGGATATTGGTGCTTGGATCGATACAGGGTGAGAACTTGTGGAAATTTTCTTCAGTTGTTTCTGTGTCCTTGGTGAAATGGGAAGCACAGTAATCAGTTGAGATAAAAGATGGTGGAGGAGGTGTTGTAGATCTGATGAGAGTTAGGAACAAAAGACTCAAGGGACTAGAAAATTATAGTATGATTGCTAGGCATTATTAAAGGCATAATTGAGGTTTACAGACTTCATTTAATTGGGACATTTCAGCACTTTTTTGCTTTTCTTCAACCATGTGTAGCTGCATAGGTACATGTGAAGAGTAGGCAGTGAGTGAAGGTCTTCAAGGTTGGAGTTCTGATAAACGAGTACATTAGTAGAGATCCAAAGGGGTTGATGGTTGATGGCATATGCAAGGGAGACATTATTCTAATTGACCACAGAACATATTCTGGGTAAGGAAGAGAAAAAATTACATTAGGGCAATGAGGAAGAGTGAAATGTTGGATATAGTCAATGAATTTTAAGTTCTATTATTTCTTAAATGTTATTAAAATTAGAGACCCAACGGGAGTGAACTAGAATGTTTGGTATATTCGAGAGTGGGCACAGTAATTGATCATAACACATTCTAGGATTGACCATGAGAGTCTTTTATCCAAGAAAATAACAAGATTATTGGAGGAGAGAATGCCAAACAGCTGAGATTCTAGGTAGTTCAACAGATTATCTAGATAAATACTGAGATTACCAATGTAATTGTGAGATATTGTCAGTGAGCTAAAAATCTTTTAAGATATGAGAGAGAGTAACACAGGGCTCAGGAGATGACCTCAAAGAGAACTGAGTATTAGTGGTAAGGTCTATTGCAAGCTTTTTCTGTAAAGGGTCAGATAATAAAATTTTAGGCTTTGCCAGTCATATATAGTCTTTGTTTCCTGCTCCCGTTCCTCCCTCCTCCTGCTCTTCTTCCTCCTGCTGCTGCTCCTCCTGTTACTCCTCCTCCACTGCTACCATCACTGCTTCTTATTTTTCTTATTTTTTCCACACTGCTTTATAATGTATAAATCATTTTTATCTTAGAGTTGTACAAAAACAGGCAAGAGGTTGAATTTGGCCTGTAGGCTGTAGGTTGCTAACCCCTGAACAAAACTGGAGGTAGAAGGAATGGTCTTCAAGGAGCAGTAAGTAAGGCAAATCCCCACTTCACTCCTAGCCCTTGTGGTGTCAGGAGTATAGAGAAAGCAGCGTCCTCAAGTACTAAATTTCAGTTGTTAGAAGTTGAAGAGGAGGAAAATACAAAATGTTAGAGAATTCCACCCTCCCCATTTTTTTTTGCTGATGCTAATAAAGCTAAAGTACACTTACCTGTACCAGTCTGTCTTGTAGACCTATGTCTCAATTTGTTTTGAGAAAAACACCTGAAAGTAGAATTGCCAGATCATTGGAATTTTTGGATTTTCTCCCAAAGTAATCCCCCTGTTTTGAAATCGTATCACTGCCACTCAACTTTACTAAAAATTAAACTAATCTAAAAAGATTATCACCTTTATGAAGATAAAGTTCCAACTTTCAGAATGTTAGTTTCATAGACCTCAGTAGGCTGACACTCTGACCTGCTTCTCCTGTCTGCTTTCTGCCTTTAGGACTTTATGCCTTTGAAAACTGGATCAAATGGTAGTTCAGCTTTTAGTTCTTTTTGTCCTAAAGGCAAAAAGCAGAATATCAAAGTGTCAAAGAAAATACTTGCTTAACGTACAGATATCACAGATAACAGTTAAAAACCCAACTTTCTGACCAAGAAGGTGTTTGCTTATTAGTATCTATGTTAGTGTCACTGCTTTCTACCCTTGAAGAAGGATCAGATAAAACAATAGCACATGCCAGGCATGGATGAGTTCTAGAGATTATTTCAAAGCAGCCAACACATTTTTTATTTGTACATGGTACAGAAACGGTCAGTTTGGGACCATAATGCAACTTATGTTTCTATTCATTACCTTTAATATTAACCTACAACTCTCCTTATTTACTCAGAAAATCATTATTCCACAATTGTTTTTTAACAAATTCCTGCTGTAGATATGTGTGGCACATTCTACTAGTTGCCTGTATTATTGCTTTCTTTCCTTTCCTTTCTTTTCTTTTCTTTTATTTTTTTCTTTTCTTTTCTTTATTTATTTTTTGCCTGTTTTACAGATTAAGTGCTTTTAATTTTTTTTCCAACTTTTATCCCCTGGACTTTTTTTTTCATTTTTCATTATTTTAATAATTTTGGGGCAGCAGGTGGTGTTTGGTTACATGGATAAGTTCTTTAGTGGTAATTTCTGAGATTTTGTTGCACCCATCACCCGAGCAGTATACACTGTCCCAATGTGTAGGGTTTTATCCCTCACCACCCTCTCAACCTTCTCCCCAAGTCCCCAGTGTTCATTATATCATTCTTATGCCTTTGTGTCCTCATAGCTGAGCTCCAACTTATAAGTGAGAACATATAATATTTGGTTTCCCACTGCTGAATTATTTCACTTACAGTGATGGTCTCCAAACCCATCCAGGTTTCTGCAAATTCCATTATTTCATTTCTTTTTATGGCTAGGTAGTATTCCATGGTGGGTGTGTGTGTGTGTGTGTGTGTGTGTGTACATATATATGTTATTTGTCCACTTGTTGGTTAATGGGCATTTAGGCTGGTTCCATACTTTTGCAATTGCAAATTGTGCTGCTATAAACATGCATGTGCAAAGGTCTTTTTCATATAATGACTTCTTTTCCCTTTGGGAAGATACCCAGTAGCAGGATTACTGGATCAAATAGTAGTTCAGCTTTTAGTTCTTTAAGAAAGTTTCATAGTGTTTTCCATAGTGGTTGTATTACTTTACATTCCCACCAGCAGTGTAAAAGTGTTTTCTTTTACACTTTTGTCCACATTCATGCCAACATCTATTATTTTTTAATTTTTAAATTATGGCCTTCTTGCAGGAGTAAGGTGGTATTGTATTGTGGTTTGATTTGCATTTCTCTGATAATTGGTAACGCTGAGAATTTTTTCATGTTTCTTGGCCATTTGTATATCTTCTTTTGAGAACTGTCTATTCATGGCCTTAGCCCATTTTTTTATTTGATTGTTTTTTTGTTGCTGATTTGTTCCTTGTGGTTCCTTGTGGATTCTGGATATTAGTCCTTTGTTAGATGCATAGATTGCAAAGATTTTCTCCCACTCTGTGGGTTGTCTGTTAAATTTGCTGATTATTTCATTTGCTATGCAGAAGTGTGTTGGTTTAATTAAGTCCCACCTATTTATTTTTGCTTTTTGTTGCATTCGCTTTTGGGTTCTTCATCATGAACACTTTGCCTAAGCCAATAAGTAGAAGAAGTTTTTTCCAATGTTATCTTCTATAATTTTTATGGTTTCAGGTCTTAGATTTAAGTCTTTGATTCATCTTGAGTTGATTTTTGTATAAGATGAGTGATAAGGATCCAGTTTCATTCTTCTCCATGTGACTTGCCAATTATCCCAGCATTATTTGTTGAATAGGTTGTCCTTTCCCTACTTTATGTTTTCATTTGCTTTGTTGGCTGTAAGTATTTGGGTTCATTTCTTGGTTCTCTATTCTGTTCCATTGGTCTACATGCCTGTTTTTATAACAGTATCATGCTGTTTTGGTAACTATAGCCTTGTAGTATAGTTTGAAGTCAGGTTATGTGATGTCTCCAGATTTGTTTTTGTTTTTGCTTTTGTTTTTGTTTCACTTAGTCTTGCTTTGGCTATGTGGGCTCTTTTCTGGTTCCACATGAATTTTATATATTTTTTCTAGTTCTGTGAAGAATAATGATTGTATTTTGATGGGAATTGCATTGATTTTATAGATTGATTTTGGTAGTATGGTCATTTTCACAATACTGATTCTATGTATCCATGAGAATGGGATGTATTTCCATTTGTTTAGGTCATCTATGATTTCTTTCAGTAGTGTTTTGTAGTTTTCCTTGTAGAGATCTTTCACTTACTTAGTTAGGTATATTCCTGAGTATTTAATTTTATTTCGTTTTTTGCAACTGTTGTAAAAGGGGTTGAGTTCTTGATTTGATTTTCAGCTTGGTCACTGAGCTGGTATATGGCAGAGCTACTGATTTGTGTAATTTTATTTTGTATCCTGAAACTTTACTGAATTCATTTATCAGACCTATGATCTGATGAGTCTTTAGGGTTTTCTAGGTATAATCATATCACTGGCAAACTGTGACAGTTTGAGTTCCTCTTTACTGATTTGGATGCCCTTTATTTCTTCTTCTTGTCTGATTGCTCTGGCTAGGGTATTGCCTTATTTTTTAAAATAAAAAACTACAATTTGCCCAACTACTAAAATTCTATTTTGCAAAATTCCTTGTGACACTGTCCTAGAAAATGAAATATAAGAAGTCTCTTAGTTGGATGTCCTGAGATTACTACTGCTTTTCTGATAAAATAAAATTACCTCAAATATAGCTCTTCTGCCATATCCCTTCTCTGCCTAGATAGAATATTTAGATGGTACTCAAAAATACAATAATTATAAGTATGCACACAAACAGACACTGAGGATGGTGAGTATATTAGTCTGTTTTCACACTGCTGGTAAAGACATACCCGAGACTGGGAAGCAAAAGGGGTTTAATGGACTTATAGTTTCACATGGTTGGAGAGGCCTCACAATCATGGGGGAAGGCAAGGAGGAGCAAGTTATATCTTACATGGATAGCAGCAAGCAAAGAGAGAGAGAGCTTGTGCAGGGAAACTCTCATTTTTAAAACCATCAGCTCTTGTGAGACTTATTCTCTATCATGAGAACAGCATGAGAAAGAGTCGTCCCCATGATTCAATTACCTCCCACTGGGTTCCTCCCATGACACTTGGGAATTGTGGGAATTACAATTCAAGATGAGATTTGGGTGGGGACACAGTCAAACCATATCAGTGAGTACAAAGATAGAAAAAGCTTTAGTCCCCGATAATGATGTGGAGCTTCTGCACCATCTGAAGACTGCCGTAGTTGGGCTTCTTTATAATTAGAATACACTACATAGTTCATAGTCAATACAAGTAATTCTGCCCAGCATTAAATATATTCCATTTTATTTATTTTTCTCCCTGCAATATTGGGATGGGATTTTCAGAGATTAAAATTTTCTTTGATTTTTCTATCATTGGCCAGTGACTTCCACATCTGTAGTCTTTGGCTGTTAGGTAAGTTTTCATCCCAAATATTTCTTCTGTCTTTACTAAACTTCAGTTTCTTTACCTTTCCTCAAATAAAAAGCAGCTAATTCCCCAAAGTACCACAGTGAGACATATATATATATATATATATATATATATATATATATATATATATTTTAGCATTGATTAGTTTAACACTTGGTACCTGAATTCTAAAAGTGTTACATAGAGAAATTTACTGTGGTAATAAATTGACATTTCACTGAGACAACTGCTTTTGAAAAGAATTGGCATTTAATTCATATCTGTGATTAGGAATGTTTCAGGTTGTAAATGAACATTGATTAAAATCTGGACATTATTCAGACAGGCAATATTTGCTCACATTTATTCTCCTGCATTGTAAATAGTAGCCAACACACAAAAATAAAGTATACAAGAATGTAATATTTTTAAAAATAAGATTAACAGTGTAAGAAGGAAAATTTCAGAAAAAGCAAATAGACAATGTAGAAAATTGAAATGAAATCCCACAGTAAGAAAAAAAAACAGAAAAGTGACTATTTAAGAATTATGCTACATGTGGAACTTAATTAGACCATTCTAAGAAAGGCCAATTTCTAATGCAAATTTTCTGAGGTTTTGAGATTTACTTTATTTTAAAAAATATGTTATAGCTACATGTTTTACTATAGATTTTCCTTTAGCCACTCAATATACTGATTTATAAGTCTGTGACTAATTTTAAGTTCCAGAATTGAAAATGCTCCATGGAATCCATCCTCAACATGGTTATGAGTAACCTGAACTCCAGCGTTGCGAAGTCGGGTGACATACATGAGTCCATCATCTCTTAAGGGATCATATTGACAGGTGATGACATAGGTCAGGGGTAAACTATGTAATTTTTTGTCATCAGCCAACAAAGGGGCTGCCCTCACATCTAGGAACCCTGGATATTTTTTAGCCAGCTCAGAACTGCCATAATTTGGGTTGTTATAAACATGTCCTTTTATAAACCTCTCAGGGAGCAGGGAACTCCAATTAACAAATTTGAAGAGATGACTTGATTCCACAGGTACATGTTGTCTGGAAAGCATGGCTTTTTCAAGTGATCTATCAGTGGTAAAATATTCACTCCAGAATCTGACCATGAGTGATTTGGATAGAATTAGAAAATTTGAATTTTCTTGATATGATGGTAAATCTACATCAAGAGGCTGAAGGGCAGGATAAATTAAAGCCTGGATCTTGAGTTTGATCTTGACATCTGGGTCATCAAGGAGCTGAGAAACAAGATGATTTGCACAAATCATTTTCATTTAAAACAATAAAGTAGCCCTAATAAGATTATCTATCTATCTCTCTTGTCTTTATCTATCTATCTATTCATGATCTCAAAAAGACTTAAGTAATAAATGAAACATACCATCACAACAAACTTTCTAACATTCGAAATGGGTTTCTAGAGCTAGATATTCATCAGTATTTTCAACTTAAGGAAAATCATCTGTCATATATGCTTTATGGATAATACAAAAAGATCTAAGTGATCATTACAAAGTCAATCTCCTATACTTTCTACTAGGAATGATAACCAGAAGAACTGCATAAATATTCTCTTCTATTCATGTAAGAGTATATTAAAATAGGCCTGGTATTGTGGCTCAATCCTGTAATCCCAGCACTTTGGAAGGCTGAAGTGGGTGAATTGCTTGAGGTCAGGAGTTCGAGACCAGCTGGCTAACATGGCAAAAACCTGTCTTGACTAAAAATACAAAAATTAGCCAGGTGTGGTAGCACACACCCGTCATTCAAGCTACTCAGGAGGCTGAGACACAAGAATTGCTTGAACCCGTGAAGTGGAGGTTGCAGTGAGCTGAGAAAACACCACTGTACTCCAGCCTGGGAGACAGAGTGAGACACTGTCTCAAAAAAAATTATTAAAATATACCAGTATATTAATAAGCTTTGCTATGAAGAAGAAGGATCACTTAATAGAGGTTTCTGACATGGCTTTGATGCTAAAGTGACATGTTACTTTAGGAGATTTGGGCAAGACTTCTCTGTGAAATGGTCTATTAACATCATCTTCTATATCAAGTCTATTGTGCTAATATTTGTAATAATCAGTCTGTAAAAAGAGATATACCAATACCAGGTAGGAAAAAAGGAGACTTATAAGAATGAAATATTACAAAATATGTTTTAAATTGTGAAAACATATAGGTTAAAAAATAATTTTATGTTTTCAAAGTGTATAATATACTATAAAAGATGTATAGAACTTCTACATAAAATTACAGATATTATTAGATGTAACCTCAAATATTTTGCAAATTGTGGTATTTATCTACATTTTAACTATAATTATCAAAATAGACCATTTTGGAGACTATTTGTAAAGATTGGTACAAGTTGCCAAGCATTTTTATATAAATTTATTCATATGACCCTCAAACAACTCTTTAAAGTTGAAAGAGTTCATTTTTCTTACAGGAGAGAAAATGAATATTTATTTAAAGAGATTAAGCCAGTATCAATTCTAGAAATTACTGCATCTCCAAGTTTCCTGATGTCCAATCTAATGCTTTTGCTGCTACATTATGAAATTTATCGTAATGATTAGAAATCTACCTGTGAAGTTTCAAATACTTGTTCTGTCTTATGATTGAAACAAAGTGCAATTATAAATCTTTACTTTTAAGAATATTGTTCAACAGATTCTAGCAGTCAAAATGCTTTTAAGTGTGAAAAATTATAAGTAAATGTAATTAACAAAACCAATAACAGCAATGTTTTAAAATTGCTTTAGAACCCTCATTTGTAACTAAAGTCAACTAATAAAATCTAACCTTCTACATACATTCTTAGAGAGAAGATCTTAGGTAGCTCCTTCTCCTGACTGCCACTCCATGGGAAAATAGTCCCTTTCCGACTACTACATGGGAAAAGAGTTTAGATGTTTAAACAATCAATAGCAGTGTTTCTTCATCATAAAAACAAAATCTATTCTACATATAATCTGGGGCAAAAATGCCATTTATTATTATTATATCATCATTAAATGACGATAAAAAGATCTGATTTTACATCTACATACAAAAATCTTTTGAATTCTTCATATTTCTTCTTTGTAAGTAGCATGGGAATCTTTGAATGTGTTGATAATTTTCTAAAAATAGGATTATTGTTATGGTAATAGAGGAATATGCCATCAAAGGTTCTATGAATTCGTCTGAACCTCTAATAGGGTAATAGGATCATTAGTCTCACAATTACATGATCTCATTCACCTACTTAGTATAATATTTTACTGACACATATTATTTTATTGTTTATGCTTTTAAGAGACAGGACCTTACTCTGTCAACCAGGCTGGAGTACAGAGGCATGATTATAGCTTACTGTAACCTTGAACTCCTATGCTTAAGAGATCCTTCCGCCTCAGCCTCCTCAGCCTCCCAGGTAGCTAGGACTACAAACTCACACTATTATGCCAGGCTAATTTTTCTTTTCTTATTATTTATTTATTTATTTATTTATTCATTTATTTATTCCTTTATTTTTGTGGAGACAGGGTCTCACTGTATTTCCCAGGCTGCTATCAAACTCCTGGTCTCAAGTGATCCTTTTGCCTTGGTCTCTCAGAGCACGCTGGGATTGCACTTCTGAGCTACCACATGCAGGCTATAATTTCAAATTAATGATTTATCCAAAGAGTTAACATTCCCTTAAGAAAGAAAAAAAAATCTATGACAGAAGCAGAGATTGACATTATAATGTTTTAGTCATTTCTTCTCAATATTCTCTTTAATAGTTTCAAAAAATTAATATCTTCTATTTGCATTTATATTTTAATACATGCATTAAATATGTTTATAAGTAGACTATTTTTAAAAAGCATAGAAACTATCAACATCATACCTGTTGAGTCACTGCTGCAGCTAAATTCCCTCCTGCACTATCTCCAGAAATACCGATTCTCTCAGGGTTCACACCGTATTTTGCAAGAACTGTTTTACGTAAGAACCAACTTAAGGCGTTATATACATCTTCAAATTGAATTGGGAAATGATACTTAGGTGCTAATCTGTAGCTGTAGAGAGAAAACATAGTTCACACATTTTTTTGTTTTTATTAGAACATAATATATTATTGGTGCAAAATAATGGCAAAACCGCAATAACTTTTGCACCAACCTAGTACATGCTGGAAGTGCACATAAGTATATAATTTCTTTAATTTTCAAACTAAACACAGCCACATAATCAGCACTCAGATCATGAAATATAACATTTCCAGCATCCCAGAAACCTTTTGTTTACTCTCTTTAATTCCTAAAGTAACCACTAATTTGACATAACAGCATAAATTAATTTTGCCTAGTTTTTGCCTTTAAATAAATGAAATCATATAGCATATACTATGTATCTGGTTTCAATTGTTCAACATTATGTTTCTGATCCTCATTCACATTGCTTCTACCTTCCTGTATAGTACTCTATTGTTTGAATATACCACAAATCATTCAGCCATTAACATGTTGACGGGCTAAGTGAAATAAGCCAGTCGTGGAATAACCAATACTGTATGTTTCCACTTATATAAGGTGTCTAAAATAGTCAAATTCATAGAATCAGAGTGAAACTATGGTTGCAAGGGCTGTGGGGAGGAGGAAATGGGGAGTTACTGATCAGCTGGCATAAAGTTTCAGTCAAACAAGTTGAATAAGCTCTACAGATCTGCTGTAGAGTCAAAAATAATGCAAATTTAAAAATTCATTAAGAGGGTAGATCACATATTAAATATTCTTGCAAATAATTAAACAAACAATAAATACTAAATAAATATTTTTCCAGATTAAAAAAATGTTATGGGGATTTAGACTGCTTGCAGTCTTGGGCACAAACAGTGCTGCTATGAATATTCTAGTACATGTTTTTTTTGTGATCATATGGATGTATTCTTGTTGATATATACCTGTGCTACTGATAGTAACAGAGGTATGCATAAGCTTTACTTAATAATGTCAAAGAGTTTTGCTAAGTAGTTTACCAAGTCATTCTTAAACCAGAGCTTATGGAAGTGCTGTTGATTCAAAACCTCATCAACACTTGGTATTTTATGTCTTTCTCATTTTATCTATAATTTTGAGTATATAAAGGTATCGCAATAGTCTTAATTTGTATTTTCCTGATGTATACAGTACATTTTCATATATTGTTTGATGATTTGGATATCCTTTTCTGTAAATTGTCTTTCTGACTCTTTCCCCTATACTTCTATTAATTGGTAAGTGTTTTTATATTTTGGATTTGAAAAAGTATATATGTATTTAAAACTGTTTAAAGTACATATATGTCTATACCCACATATATACACACACACAAACTTTAAGATTTCTGCTAATGACAAAGTCTAGCTCTGTCGCCCAGGCTGGAGTCCAGTGGCACGATCTCAGCTCACCGCAACCTCCAACTCCCAGGTTCAAGCAATTCTCCTGCCTCAACCTCCCGAGTAGCTGGTGCCCACCACCACACCTGGCTAATTTTTGTATTTTTAGTAGAGATGGAGTTTCACCATGTTGGCCAGGCTGGGCTCGAACTCCTGATCTCGTGATCCACCTGCCTCGGCCTCCCAAAGTGTTGGGATTACAGGCATGAGCCACTGCACCCGACCTGAATTTTTAACATAACCATTTTACTGAGACATTCATAACCCATGAAATTAACACATTATAAGTATGCAATTCAGTGATTTTCAATATATTCAGAGTTGTGCAATCATTGCCACAATCAATTTTGGAAGATTTTCCTCACGCTGAAAGGAAACCCTATACCCATTAGTAGTCACTTCTCATTTCTCCCCATCCTCCAAACCCAACCATAGGCAACCATTAATCTACATTCTGTCTCTACTCATTTGCCCTATTTTGGACATTTTCTATAAATGGAATCACAAAACTTGCCATTTGTGACTGACTTGTTTCATCTAGCATAATATTTTCAAGATTTGTCCATACTGTAGCAGTCCTTCTATTAACAAATGAATAATTAACTGATAAATGGATTAATAAAATGTGGTATATTTACACAACTGAATATCTGTATAGATATGCCGCATTTGATTTAAATATTTGATTGAATTTTAAATATTCAGTTGTATAGATATACCACATTTTATCCATCTATTTATCAGTTCATGAACATTGGGTTGCTTCCACTTTTAAGGTTTATGAATAATGCTTCTACAAACATACAAGTTTTTATATGGGCATGTTTTCATTTCTCTTGTGTATACACCTAGAAATGGAAATACTGGGTCAATATGGTAACTCTGTTTGACGTTTTAAGGAGCTGTCAAAGTGTTTATTCGCACCAGTAGTATAGAGAATTCTGATTTTTCCATGTCCCCACCAACACTTGTTATTATCTTTTTAAATATATATATTATACCCATCCTAATGGGTGTGAAGCGGTATTTCATTGTGGTTTTGACTTGCGTTTCTCTAATGACTAATGATATTGAGCATCTTTTCATGAGCTTAATGGTCATTTTAATTTAAATAGAACCAAAATTATCTATCTTTTAATGTTGGAGTTCTTCATCTTTAATATCAATAAAATGAGAATATTTGAAGGTAAGGCATACATTTCATACATATTTTAAAGTATATTTTATCTTTCAAGTGCATGTGATTTATTAGTCATTTCAATGAATCAAACACAGGTGTAGGTCTTATCCTGTAATTTGACTTGCCATATTTAAGAAAATTCTCTTTAAGAATAAAGTTGGAATGCAAAACACCATAAGCCTGGATTTTCTAACTGCATTTTACAAAATATTATTCTAGCCACTACATTTATGAGTGATCACATACAACCAAATATTGATCAAGATTATGTCCCAACATTATAATAATGATTTAACTTGACAAATGGGGATGAGTATGTAATTTTTTAACTGTTCATTTACTTTCTGAAATTTCAATTTAAATATATACTACTCTGGCATGGGTCTACCCAGCAATCCACCCCTAATTTTACTGTCCCTAAGTGCTCTTTCCATAAGTGGATTATTTAACACAATTTTATATGAACTCATCTATTTTGTTTAATTTGATAATAAATTTTTAATATACTTAGTGCAGTGTATAGCACTTGGTGAGCCTAAACTGTAGGCTATATTTTAAATATAAAAATTTTAAATATTTAAAATTATATAGCCTACAGTTTAGGCTCACCAAGTGCTATACACTGGGCTAAGTCTGTTTCAAGGATGTTATCACTTACTCTTCACAATGACCATCTGAGATGGAAATTATTTATGATGCACTTTTATAGATGACCCTGTGACTCCAGGGCACTCATTTTTAAAGACTGTGAATTAAGGATTGAAAGGAAATATCATTCAGGTAATTATGTCCATAAATGATACAGTTTGAATTTATGTGAAAACAATTTGTTTTTTTACTTTTTGTTGTTTCTTTTTGCCTAAATAACACGTGTACACACATATACAGATTTTTTTTTTCTCAGCTCTAATCAGGTCAGGCCTAGCACTCACTTGCAATTGCCTACTTAGTGTCATCTGAGAAACATTTATTTTTGGCATAATCATGCATCGGCTGAGAAAGCTGAGAGAATTGACTGAGCGTGGTGGCACACGCCTGTAATCCCAGTATTTTAGGAGGCTGAGGAGGGCAGATAACTTGAGGTCAGGAGCTCGAGACCTGCCTGACCAACATGGTGAAACCCCCATCTCTACTGAAAATACAAAAATTAGCTGGGCGTGGTGATTCGCGCCTGTAATCCCAGCTACTCGGGAGGCTGAGGTTTGAGAATCACTTGAACCCAGGACAGAGGTTGCAGCGAGCTGAGATCCTACCACTGCACTCCAGCCTAGGTGACAGAGTGAGACTGTGACACACACACACACACACACACACACACACACACACTCACAACAAACAAACAAAAAAAGAAAGCTGAGAGAATCTTGGCATGTCAGGAATCTGGCCAGAAAACCAAACAGCACAGCTCTTACTTGGTTGATATGACGACAGCATCAAGTCGGTCTGCTGTCCATCTTGACAGCAAGTCATAATCATTTATAGCTGAAATAAAAGGATAAAAGCAACATATTAGTAAAATAGACAAACGAAGACAAGGCTGTTTCCTTCACAAAAAAATCCTGCTGCACTTCTTTCACGTTCTGGAAGTTCTGTTTTACCTTAAAACAGGAGAGACAAATTTAACACTGTATTTATAAGAAGCCATCCATCCACGACTCAGTGGAATTCAAGTTTCCCAGCGAACCTCCTAATGCTCTCCCTGCCTTTTATCTTTTGTCTTGCACATTTTGCCATTGATCCTTCTATGTCAGACTCATTCTCTAGATTAACCCAGCTCTGTTACTGGAAGGAGGTAATGATTTGGCTCTGTTTTAGATGATGGGTATACAAAGATAAAAAGACAAGTCGCTAACTTGACCAACATGTTGTCAGATATGTGAGCCAAGGAGATGCAGACAGAATTGTAGCAACATAGAAGGATCACCTAAGTCTGCACGGGACAATAGAAAAGGCACCTGAATATAAGTGGAATAGAACTAGGTCCCCTTAAACAAACACTAGAACTTACTGCTTGCATCTGTACTACTACTTTAAGAATATACTTAGCTGAGGCCTGTCTTTGCCTCTTTTTCTCTTGTCTAAGAGGAAGACGTAATACTCTTTTTTTCCATTTCCAACCTTCCTCTCTATATCCAATTATTTTACTAGTGCTCTAAATTTTCTTCCCTTTCATTTCCTCTGGGATGTGTATCTATCAGTCAACACTCCCAGCCCATTACTTGGCTAACGTATTTCTACTTATTACCTTCATTTATTTCAGTCTACCAACTTGTTTATATTTCTCCTGCACAAAAATAAAAGAAAATGCTCTTACTTAGCTCTCGTTTCAATCTATAATTTTCTTGCTTATTTCACAACTAAGTCCTTTTAAGGCCAGCAATTATTCTTTTTTTTCTTTTTTAGACTTTAAGTTCTAGGGTACATGTGCACAACATGCAGGTTTGTTACATATGTATGCATGTGCCGTGTTGGTGTGCTGCACCCATTAACTCATCATTTACATTAGATATATCTCCTAATGCTATCCCTCCCCCCCTCCCCACAATAGGACCTGGTGTGTGATGTTCCCCTTCCTGTGTCCAAGTGATCTCATTGTTCAATTCCCAGCTATGAGTGAGAACATGCGGTATTTAGTTTTCTGTTCTTGCGATAGTTTGCTGAGAATGATGGTTTCCAGCTTCATCCGTGTCCCTACAAAGGACATGAACTCATCCTTTTTATGGCTGCATAGTACTCCATGGTATATATGTGCCACATTTTCTTAATCCAGTCTGTCACTGACGGACATTTGGGTTGATTCCAAGTCTTTGTTATTGTGAATAGTGCCGCAATAAACATAAGTGTGCATGTGTCTTTATAGCAGCATGACTTATAATCCTTTGGGTATATCCCCAGTAATGGGTTGACTGGGTCAAATGGTATTTCTAGTTCTAGATCCTTGAGGAGTCGCCACACTGTTTTCCACAATGGTTGAACTAGTTTACAGTCCCACCAACAGTGTAAAAGTGTCCCTATTTCTCCACATCCTCTCCAGCACCTGTTGTTTCCTGATTTTTTAATGATTGCCATTCTAACTGGTGTGAGATAGTATATCATTGTGGTTTTGATTTGCATTTCTCTGATGGTGAGTGATGATGAGCATTTTTTTCATGTGTCTGTTGGCTGTATGAATGTCTTCTTTTGAGAAGTGTCTGTTCATATCCTTTGCCCACTTCTTGATGGGGTTGTTTGTTTTTTTCTTGTAAATTTGATTGAGTTCTTTATAGTTTCTGGATATTAGCCCTTTGTCAGATGAGTTCTGGATATTAGCCCTTTGTCAGATTGCAAAAATTTTCTCCCATTCTGTAGGTTGCCTGTTCACTCTGATGGTAGTTTCTTTTGCTGTGCAGAAGCTCTTTAGTTTAATCAGATCCCATTTCTCAATTTTGGTTTTTGTTGCCATTACTTTTGGTGTTTTAGACATGAAGTCCTTGCCCGTGCCTATGTCCTGAATGGTATTGCCTAGGCTTTCTTCTAGGGTTTTTATGGTATTAGGTCTAACATTTAAGTCTCTAATCCATCCTGAATTAATTTTCGTATAAGAAGTAAGGAAAGAATCCAATTTCAGCTTTCTACTTATGGGTAGCCAATTTTCCCAGCACCATTTATTAAATAGGGAATCCTTTCCCCATTTCTTGTTTCTCTCAAGTTTGTCGAAGATCAGATGGCTGTAGATGTGTGGAATTATTTCTGAGGGCTCTCTTCTGTTCCATTGGTCTATATCTCTGTTTTGGTACCAGTACCATGCTGTTTTGGTTACTGTAGCCTTGTAGTATAGTTTGAAGTCAGGTAGCGTGATGTCTCCAGCTTTGTTTTTTGACTTAGGATTGTCTTGGAGATGCGGGCTCTTTTTTGGTTCCATATGAACTTTAAAGCAGTTTTTTCCAATTCTGTGAAGAAACTCATTGGTAGCTTGATGGGGATGGCATTGAATCTATAAATTACCTTGGGCAGTGTAGCCATTTTCACAATATTGATTCTTCCTGTCCATGAGCATGGTATGTTCTTCCATTTGTTTGTGTCCTCTTTTATTTTACTGAGCAGTGGTTTGTAGTTCTCCTTGAAGAGGTCCTTTACATCCCTTGTAAGTTGGATTCCTAGGTGTTTTATTCTCTTTGAAGCAATTGTGAATGGGAGTTAATTAACGATTTGACTCTCTGTTTGTCTGTTACTGGTGTATAAGAATGCTTGTGATTTTTGCACATTAATTTTGTATCCTGAGACTTTGCTGAAGTTGCTTATCAGTTTAAGGAGATTTTGAGCTGAGACAATGGGATTTTCTAAATATAAAATCATATCATCTGCAAACAGGGACAATTTGACTTCTTCTTTTCTTAATGGAATACCCTTGATTTCTTTCTCTTGCCTGATTGCCCTAGCCAGAACTTCCAACACTATGTTGAATAGGAGTAGTGAGAGAGGGCATCCCTGTGTTGTGCCAGTTTTCAAAGGGAATGCTTCCAGTTTTTGCCCGCTCAGTATGATACTGGCTGTGAGTTTGTCATAAATAGCTCTTATTATTTTGCGATATGTTCCATCAATACAAGGCCAGCAATTATTCTTACCATTTTATATTCTTCTGTCTCTCTTTTTGCTTGCTGTGATGTGTTTCTCTGTGAATATCCGTCATGTCAACAAGTCTCTCCTCAACAATATTAACATAAAAAGTTCAACATCCAAGAGACATACTTCCATCCTACTTACTTGACATTTCTACACAATCCAGTACTTTTATTATTTCGTCTTTCTTGAGGTTCTCACCTTCTTTGGCTTTCTTTTCATTTTTGACTTTTTTGACCACCTCAGTGCTTTGCTGTCTGCTTATTCCTTCACCCAACAATTTTGTTTGCATTCCCCAGAAATCTGTTCTCACCCTCCCAGTCAGCCTGTCAGAAACAAGGCACTCATTCAGGTGTCTCTCTCATTTTTTTCTGTCTTTTTTTTCATCTAACTTCCCACATCAATGGACAAATCTGCTTAATTTCAAGCTTGTAACATTTTCTTTTCAGGACTAATTTATTCTTCCTCTCTAGAGTTCAGAGTTCTTAACTTAGTAGGCCCAGTCCAATCTTCACTCCTCCAGTTAATCTATACTGTATTCATTGGAGGTAAACAGATAAATATCAAGAGCCCTAGAGCTCAGGTGGGTTAGGTGATTTTCTCACACAATTGGGACTTTTATCCTAGTGCTTCCACTTCTAAACGTTTTTCTCTTTCTGCTGTAATTCTATACATCAAGAAATATACAACCTTCACACCCAATCTTGGTTACTCTTGCCAAATAAACTAAGTTTAGCCTACAGTTGCCTCTTTCCATAGTTTAAAGGTTTCTCGATACATAGTGAGTTGTAACTTAATTGGATGTGTAATCTACTCTTGTCCCAATCACTGAGTTTCAGCCAAAGGTAACCAACTTGTCAAATCAGTTTCAAATAAGGCAAACGCTGAGCTGTAACCAATCCGCCTATTTCTGTACCTCACTTCTGTTTTCTAAATGTCACTTTCCTTTTTCTATTCGTAACTCTTCTTCAACCATGAGGCAGCGCTGAAGACTCTCTGAACCTATTCTGGTTTGGGACGGTGCCAATTTGTCTAAGGTTTTTCTTCTAACATTCTGGCCTATTATTTCCTACATTTATCACTTTAAAACACACTGCATTTTTTAGTTATTTATCAATTGATTAAAGATTGTCTCCATTAGAATGTAAGCTCCAAGAAGACAGGAAGACAGGAATTATTATTATTATTATTATTATTATTATTATTATTATTATTAATTTGAGGCAGAGTCTTGCTCTGTTGCCCAGGCTGGAGTGCAATGGTGCGATCTTGGCTCACTGTGACCTCCACCTCCTGGGTTCAAGAGATTATCCTGCCTCAGCCTCCCAAGTAGCTGGGATAACATGCACCTGCTACCATGCCTGGCTAATTTTTGTATTTTTTTTAGTAGACACGGGGTTTCACCATGTTGGCCAGACTGGTCTCAAACTCCTGATCTCAAGTGATCCACTCGCCTTGGCCTCCCAAAGTGCTGGGATTACAGGTGTGAGGAAATTTTGTCTATTCAAAAATATATTCAAAGATCTCAAAATATTACCAGGCATATAGTACCCATGAGTAAATGGATGAAAACATTAAATGGTTCTGTAACATCAAGTGGAGAATGATAGAAATAACACGGCTTTCTTAGAGTAATTGCAATAAATAGAAAAAAAAAGTGTCTTCTCACCTCTACCTGGGTTGATGAGGAAATGCATATGCGGAAAAGAGTGATATAAAGATTCAAGGAAAAGTAAAACTTTGCCATCAGAACAAAGTACGAGAAGATAAAAGAGGCATTAATGTCCATGCCAAAGGGCATGTGTACCTACTGAAGACTTAGTAAAATGTTTGCGAACTACCTCAGTGACAGAGATTTTTCAAAGCATTCACTTACCAGCACTTCCCATGCACCAGCCTCCACCATGGATATAAAACAACCCCCTTCTTAGTACTTCAGACTTTCTCTTTGGCACATATACTCGAACAAGAATGTTGTTGAATTTTGTCTCAGTCACAGTGACATTTTCATCTGAGGTTGGTGGGACTTCATAAAAGCTCCAGACAACCTTCAAAGAATCCATAATGTGGTGAAGTCCCAGCAGCTCCACAAATGTAGCCTAAAAATGAAATTCAAAAACATCTTAAAATTCAAGTATCAAATGGCAAAGAGATCTATGGACTCACAGGTACACATTAATCCTTAATAAACTCAAATGGAATGAACTAAATTTTCATGCATGAATCTTGTTTGGTCCTTTTAAAAGAAACCAGAAATTCGAAGGTGATGCCTAGGGTGGTTCTTAAAAAAGAGGGAGTATACTGTGAAGGAAATAAAAATATTTCATCCCAAAATATATCTCCTTGACATATTGCAAGGTGGCTTTTCAGAAGGGCTGGAAATACAAGAATAGCTGGAAAGCTTTTCTTTTGTGAAGGTGATTTGCATCTGCAGAGAAAATCTGCATTAATGCAGGCTTTCTCTGAGAGCCTTCATTTGTCCAGATTTGGGAAAAATCTACTGAGAATCTGACACCTTTAAAGGTCTGAAAGAAATTTTTACCATCTATTCTCTCTGAGGGCTACTACCTATGAGGATCCATGTACCTAACAAGACCACTTTTACTAACCATGTCTCCTCTTCTCTTCTTCCCATAACCTGTCTTGCCACCATAACATTTTTTGGCCAAGCCATCATTTTTTCTGTAACCTCAAGATAGTTTAAAAATAAAAATAAAAATAAAAATAAAAGGTCACCCATCTGGCCATTTCTTTGAGATTTTATATTTTGTAAGTCTATTAAGTATGCTAAAAAATGTATATGCCTTTTTCTTCTATTAACCAGACCTGTCAGTTGACTTTCAGCAACCTTCAGAGAGCAAAGATGAAGTTTCATATTGACCCCTGCTACTGATTTAGTTCCTATTTCACTAAAATGTGTCAGGTTCTCTACCAAGCTTTAGGGTTTCAGAGATGAACCAGACAAATGCTCTTCTCAAGCATCTCAGAGTTAAGTGTGAAAGACAGATAAATAAATGGTTACCAAACAATGTAAATATATTACAGAGCTCTGTACAAGGTACTTTGGGAGCAAACAGCAGGCAATTACAAAGAGCTACCTGGGAGTAGCAACTGGAAAAGCAATTTTATCTGAGACTTGAAATAAATACCTTTTCCTAAGTCTTTTGCTAACCAAGTAAGAAAAGGAAAAACCCTGGCAGGTCGAGGAACTGGTTTAGTTTAGAAATAGGGAGGTGCAGTGAGGTGTGGCTATGCAGCTGGTTGTACGTGGGAGCTGAGAGTCAGGGTTGGGAGGGAAGGAATGAGTGGGAGAAAAAGGGAGGGCAGCTTGCATGCCTGCAGCCCATCCTTTCACTGTAGAATGAGTCAGTTCTGAGCACTCTATTGTTGTCATCTCAGTAATATTAACAACTTGCTTATACGGGAGGAAGATAACATTTTCATATCCATGTCAGATAGGAGGAAAGTGAGCCCAGGAAGGTTAAATATGTCATCTATGCCTACACAGCTAGTAAATGATATTTACCAGGATTCTCAATCTAGTAGTTTGATTCTTGATGTAATGTTCATAATGTAAACATTTAATAAAGGGTATGAACACTCAAAGATTGCCAGACATTTCAGAGAAGCCAGCAAAACTAATCAGGAAAAAAGGGACAAACCAGGAGCATAATTGACCACAAAAAAGCAAGCAAACAAACAAGCAGATAATTCAGGAATAAGAAAAAGCATTAAAACAACCTTTAAAAAGTATATCTACTGAGAGCTCTGAAAATATGTTACTTTCATAAATTGTGAGCAGAATGTAAGTGAATTAATGAATGAATGAATTAAAAGGCTAGCAGATAAGAATATATATATAATTGCTTAAATAAATAAAAAATTAATATAAAGACTCCAAGAAAAAAAAATCAAAGACCTCTCACATATTGTAGCACAGACAGCAAATATGAGGGAAAAAAATGTGTCCCTTTCTTAAAGATCTTTAATAGTTCTGCATCACATACAGAATTAAATCAAAACTTACTACCAGTGCCCACAAAGCACTGTATGATGTGACTTCTAACCTCTCCAAACTAATTGCAACAATTTCCCCATTAAACCCAAATGTTTCATATGATTTCTTGGACTTGTCAATATTCTGTAGCTGGGGTTTTTGTACTTGCTGCTGTCTCTGCTGGAAAACATTTGTCTGAGCACTTAGAACGGTTGGTTTCTTTTCATTCTTCTGGTCCCTAAGTAGATGTTTCCTCTTCAGAATGGCTTTTTCTTGCCATACATACAGTATCCCACTCTTGCCTTCTGCCCAAATTACTCCTTTTTTCCATCTTACCTCCTTCAAGGTACTTCTCATGAATTAAAATCATTTATTCATTTAATTCTAATTTATATTTTTTCTCCACCACTAGAATGTCAACTGTGTGGGGACAGACCACTTGTTTGCCTAATAGGATTTGACAGAGTTGAATTGTTGAATAAATGCATAGTAAAAGATTAATCCAGGAGTTACAACATTCATTTGGTTTAAGTTCTGAAAAGAGATTTTTTTTTTAATGAAGATAATAAAGTAACCAAAGAAGTAATAGTAAAATATCCTCAAGGATCCAGAGAGAGCTACACCTTTTTAGTTTGCCAGCATTCAAGCTGCCCTGGCAAGCAGCCAGTTGCCAGGACACCGAGGTCTCCCTCCCCTTCTCATTTATGCATATTGTGCCTCTCGTGGTTAATCCTAGGCATGTGCCAACCAGCCTGCCTATTGAATCTTTTCTTGAGAACTTATTTACGTGTCCTTAGTCTATATTCTGAATTCTAAAGATAAATGCATAAAAATCTATAACCAACACAGTGCTGCATAATCAGATGATCTCTAATTTGAGTATAAAATTTAGGTAACAAACCATACCTAAGATAATAATTCAAAGGAGAGCCACTATCGTGACATTAAAGCTACCTAAACAAAGTACTTTTTAGTAAAACCTATTCAAATGACTCCTTGCTTGCTGTTCTTGATAGCTTTTTAACATGATTCCAATACATAAGACAGAAAACAAACGACGTTTCTAAGTAATATATTGTCAGAGGCCACAGCGTTTATTTTAAAAGATGAATAAGTCAAAAAATCAAAAGAATAGAATCTTGAAAAACTTAATTCTCTGGGTCAGTTCGTGGTGTATGCACATCTGAATTCATAAAATTCCAAACTTACCAAATTTTCTATAGTTTTCTGATGTGCGTTTATCCACATCAATCTCCATGGCTCCTCAATGTTATCTGAGAGAGGCGTATAAATATAATATGCTATGAGGATCCCCCCAATCAGAAGGTACAGTGATTTTCTTCCCATGGTGTACGTCCTGCTTCTTGGTCTCTAGAAACACAGAAAGTAAACTTACATGATGTGTCTGAATAGTGTACTTTAATAAGTAGTGTGCTTCAGCTCCACCCAAAAGCTTTATCTTGCTCTTCTGAATATAGAGTTGCTCACTTAGTTTAAGGGTTGGCATAATAAGGTCAAAATTTTATCTGTTATCCAGATACACTTGTGTTAAGTGCAACTTCAAGGTTTAATGAGTAACAGGAAACTAGGGCAAAGTTTGTCAATGATCATAGTGTTATTTGTATTCCAATAAACAGCATGTATTGAGTAATAACTTGGGAAAAAATTCTTTAACTCTAACAAAATTATCCATAGAAAACATACTGAATTCAGCATCTTTGTTTTAAAATAGCTTATCATGGAAAAAACAAATTATATATATACACACACACACATATATGTACATATACATACATATATATGTATATACACATTATACGTACATATATGTGTATATACATATATACGTAAATATGTATATACATATATACATATACATGTACATATATGTACGTATACATGTATATACATATATATATATGTATATATATTACAGGCCTGCGCCACCATGCCTGGCTAATTTTTGTATTTTTAGTAGAGACGGGGTTTCACCATGTTAGCCAGGCTGATTTCGAACTCCTGACCTCCAGTGATCTGCTTGCCTCGGCCTCCCAAAGTATTGGGATTATAGGCATGAGCCACAGCGCCCGGCCAAATATATTCTTAGTGTTGAGAGTGTAGAAAACAAAACAGCTATTATTTCTGCCCTTATAAAATTTAAATTATCTTGTCAGAGACAGAAATATTGGTAATTCAATCTGAAAATTTTTTGAGAGGGAGATTATAAAAATAATAATGATAGTAATGATAATAGTAATAGTGGACATTTATTATTTATTCTGAGATTCAAACCCTATGTTAAGTGATTTGGATATATAATCTGAGTCCAGACACCTATAAGACTAGTACTATTATTTTCTCAAAATGAGTAAAATGAGTTTTCAAAAGTCTAAATCACTTGGCCAAGGTCATTATACTTCAAGTACTAAAGCCAGAAAAAATCAAGGTAGCTCGGAGAGTACATAGAAAACATTTTCAAACAACTTATTTTTTTCCAAGATCTTGTATATACATATATATATGTTATACAATAAAAATGCACAAAAGAAAAATAATAATTGTAAGGCATAATTGGAAGGACAGCCAAGAAAGAAATGAGGCCAATAGACCCAAGTTCAGGCAAGCTGATTTATTGTCAGTCCTGCCCGGCTACCTCCTGACAAAAGCAGAGGAAGCAGCCCTGCTTACAGGCTATAGCAAGGTTGTACAGGGTGTAGAAACGGGTCAGGGTAAAGGAAAAAGAAAAGGTTGGGGGCGGGGGTCCTTTGTGCCAGGTGTCTGACAGCTTCCTGGGGATGTTTTTCTTGCCAGCTCTGTTGTGTAAGGTAGACGTCTTGACCACATCCTGAAACAGCTGGCCTCTGGTCAGTCACAGGTGGGTTTGGGGTAGGGGGTTTTACTTTTGGCCTTTGGGGCTTAGGTCTATGGTAGGGGAAAACAGTCCAGTTGGGTGGACCCTAACAGTAATAATAAACCAGATTCCTACATTGCTAAGCTCACTGATGTTGACACCTTCGTGTATTTACTGTTATAACTTTTTTAATACATACATAAATCTTTCCTGGCTGAAGCCTGGAGTAAATAATTTCTTCAAGGAGTCCTGGTTTCCTTTAGTGGCAAATGTTAGTAAAGAAAAAAATCTTGACATTATATGTAGTCATTGGTACTAAGCCATTTTAGTTTGCAGAGCTAGAAAAGACAGATTTTGAAAACATGAGCTTAAAACGATGTTTAAATTTAATACTACAAGATTGTCTCGATTTCATTACTTTTGCAATTTTATAGTTTTTCAAGTTAACATTTAATTTTCATTTTACGTTACTGAAATCTTATGTTCTGTTGCATAAAATTATAAAACATTTATATGCAAAAAGGAAAATTACTAAGTCCATCCTCTTTCCTGATATTCTTTTCTCTTGGCTTCCTGTAGATCTCTAGCCCTTCTCAGTCACCTAAGAGTGTACCCTCTTTCTTCACCATTTGCAAGTTGCTACAGGTCAGCACACTCTAAGCCCAAACCTGTAACACTGACAATCAGAACCCTCCTTAAATCTTGGCAATTGAGGCCTCTGTCCCAAGCCCCACACTCTAGAGGACTGTCTGGCTTTCCTCTGATTGCTGGCTTCACTGTAGGGCATAGACTAGCAGAGCAAGGGGGCATGTCCCTTCCTTTCTAGGCCATACTCCCAGCACCCTGGACCTTGAGCCTTGAACTATCTTTCTACATTTAATCTATTGTCTTGTTCATTGAAATATTCCACATGAAAAAAAAAATACTAGCTGTTTTATTAAACAGGAAAACTGAAGCATTTTTTCTGGAGTACGTTTTGATCTTGGAAAGGATAATAATATTGTTGGAGAAAAAATTAAAAGGAAAATACAACCCATTATTTAATCCTATAATATTAAGCAGGAAACAATTCAAAGAAAGCAAACTATGTCTTAATATTCAATTGTTTATACTTAGTTTATAGACCGAGTCTCACTATTGTGCCTAGGTTGGTCTCAAATTCCTGGCCTCAAGTGATGCTCCCACCTTGGCCTCCCAAAGTGCTGGGGTTATAGACGTGAGCCATCACACCTAGCCAATATTTAATTTTAGTATATGAAAACTCTGCAGTTTTCCTACCTCTATTTGGGGACTTGAGAGAAGCATATTTGGAAAAGAATTATTTATTTGAGACACGAAAGAAAAATGAGTCATTTCCAGTGGTATGTTGGCAAGCTCACAAAGGAGCTTGGTAAATCTGTGAAATTTGTAAGTTCTGTCAGTGAATGGAAGGGTCAGAAACTCTTAGGTAGGGCAAAACACTAGTAAAATATTTCAAAGTTCAGCTGTTACTAAACTTTTATTTAGATTGAGATTTCAAAAATTCAATTAATTTATCTTGCTTTAATGAAATAAATTTCGGAAGTAAGAACACGATATTTAATTTGCAGATTATATGAGTAGTCAAAGTAATATCAGAATTGTATTAAATACATTTTCCAACAATTGATACTTACTGTTACTACTCAAACACAAGCCACCACCATGGTTATAAAATAAGCTGATTCTTCTTGATTCTGGCTTCCATTTTGGCACACATATGCAGACAAGAATGCTGTTAAATTTACTTCTCACAGTTATATTTTCATCTGAGGTTGGTGGAAGCTTTAGGAAGCTTGAGAGGAACATCACAGGCTCTATCAAGTTGTTTGGCCCCAACATTTCAGCAAACAGGGTCTAAAATAAAACGCATACACATACACACACATTCTAAGTGTCAAAAATAATTTTGAACCAAGAAGTGCGCATTCATATATGATATGATCCAAATGGTCTTAAATTACATATTCTCGGAAAAATGATACCACTTTAATATACAGAAGTTCAAATATTGTAAAATAAGAATTATTCTAAGTGAAATGAATCCTCATTTACCCATCATTCAATAGGAATACCATTATGGGTCTATAATTCTGCGTGAAATAGTGTGAAGACCAAGTGGAAACAGGTAAATTCATCATCCTAAAACAAAACAAAACTGCCACCAACAAAAACCTTGGAGCCAAATGAGAGACATGAATGACAAAACAAGATCTTACCAGAGATATAGACAAAGTTATCTGAGATAATCATAAAGATGTAAGAGAAGGAAAAGAATTTCAACTTGGAGTGAACTGGAACTTGAAAGGAAAGTAGAGTTTGGACAACAAACTTAGCAGAAGGCCTCTCAGTCAGATTAAATGAGCTTAGCCTAGAGAAAAACAAAAATATAGGAAGAGAGAAGTGCAGGTCTTCTGCTATTCCTATACTTCTGGGCGTATGACAGTGGGTAAGAGGAGACAATCCTTAAGAAAAATTTAATAAAACACACACACGTTAAGGAACAAACAAAGGAAACCATCAAAAGCCATGATAGAAATATTGAAAAATTGAGTTTAGTTAAGATTAATAATTTATGTTAATCAAACTGCCCTATAAAGTGATTGAAAAGGCAAGCTACGTGACCAGATATGGAGGCTCACGCCTGTAATCCCAACACTTTGGGAGGCTGAGACAGATCACTTGAGGCCAGGAGTTCTAGAGCAGTCTGGTCAACATGGTGAAACCTTGTCTCTACTAAAAATACAAAAATTAGCCAGGTGCAGTGGTGGGCACCTGTAATACCAGCTACTTGGGAGGCCAAGGCAGGAGAATTGCTTGAACACAGGAGGCAGAAGTTGCAGTGAGCCGAGACTGTGTCACTGCACTCCAGCCTGGGCGACAGAGCGAGACTCCATCTCAAAAAAAGAAAAAAAGAAAGGAAAGAAAAGACAAGTTACAATGTGGATAATGATATATGTAATACATATAAATAAGAAAATATGAAAATATTAGTATATAGAAAGTATAACAAACTCATACAAAGAAGGAATAGACCAACAACTCAATAAAGTAGATGAAAAACTTCTACAGTTTTTTCATGGAAGGCCTAGTTATTGAGATTTCAAAGAAAAAATCCTATTCATTTTTCAAGTGTATATTTCAAAAGGAAATACCTATAAAACAAGATGGTAAGGTAAGCAATGTTTTAACATCCTCTCTATTCTCCAAATATTATTAAAATGATGTTCAAGGAGAAATCTTAATATAATGATCTCAAGAAAGAGAAAAATATTCAGATAAGTGTCTGGGAAAAAAGAATATTAACTGGAATAGAGACATTTTGTAATAACAAAAAGTTCAGTTCTCCAAGATGACATAACAATTCTAAGTGTATATGCGTGTAACAACAGAACTTCATAGTTAATGAAGCAAGAGCTGAAAATAGTAAGGGGAAAGACAGTAATACTAAAAATTATTGGCCAGGCGCGGTGGCTCACCCTTGTAATCCCAGCACTTTGGGTTCCTAGGCGGGTGGATCACAAGGTCAGGAGAACGAGACCATCCTGGCTAACACAGTGAAACCCCGTCTCTACTAAAAATACAAAAAATTAGCCGGGTGTGGTGGCGGGTGCCTGTAGTCCCAACTACTCGGGAGGCTGAGGCAGGAGAATGGCGTGAACCCAGGAGGTGGAGTTTGCAGTGAGTCGAGATCATTGCACTCCAGCCTGGGCGAAAGAGCAAGACTCCGTCTCAAAAAATAAAAAGAATTTTAAAAAAGTATTAGTTGGCGATTAACACTCTTATCTCATTAATTCTTACATGGTCTAATAATAGGTTATTATTATTAGAAAAATATTCTTTTAATTATTATTATTCTATGATTAGAACAAGTATACAGAAAAACAGTAGGCATACAAAAAATTCAGTTTCTTGTACAGCCTCCACAAGTTATAGGTAATGTCAGAGCAAACACTAACATTTCATGGTACAAATGTACATTTAAAATTAATTCAAACTTTTATAAAAGCACTTATATCAAGAGTTGAATCTTTTTTAAAGAATTCTTTCAAAGGAATCATCAACTCCAGATGCATTGAAGTTTATATTTTAAATGTTATCAGAAATGTATCCCAATGTTGTGACAGTCCATAAAATACTCTTCCCACTTCTACTAACAGTTGTATCAGAAGAATGAGCCTTCTCAAAACTAAAAATTATCAAAACTTAATTGCAGTCTTGCATTTGCCAAGAATAACTGACTTCACTTTCAACTATGTCATTTGAAAATGTACAGGGCACGGTGGCTCCCGCCTGTAATCATAGCACTTTGGGAGGCCAAGGCAGGCAGATTGCCTGAGCTCAGCAGTTCGAGACCAGCCTGGGCAACATAGTGAAACCTAGTTTCATGCAAAAAATTAGTCAGGCGTGATGGAGTGCACCTGTAGTCCCAGCTACTTGGGAGGCTGAGGCAGGAGAATTGCTTGAATCCAGGAGGCACAGGTTGCAGTGAGCTGATATCATGCCACTGCACTCCAGCCTGGGCAACAGAGCGAGACTCTGTCTCCAAAAAAAAAAAAAGAAAGAAAGAAAGAAAGAAAGAAAGAAAGAAAGAAAAAAAGAAAGAAAATGAAGCAAAAAAATAAATAAATTTGAACGATAAAATAAATTTACAAAAAAGTGGGCCAGAAAATCTTATGATCAATCAATAAATCACACTGAAAAATTGTTTTTATTCAGTTGTTATTCATTATATTATACAAAATGATGCAAACATGGTTTTGCAATTTGTAACTTTATGTTGTATTCATATCACTATTACTCCTATTTTATAATATAATACATTTTTTTAAAGAAAAGTCTTTATGTTTTAATATTTTTAACTGCATTTTTAAGTCTGCCTTTTGAATAAGGTGTCCTTTATTTTTACTTTGCTCTGCACTCCACAAATTATGTAGCCAACTCTGATATGCACTTTTATATGCACATTGGATAATATGGATGTACAGAGGAGGGGGCTAGACTATTATGATGCTTCCCTAAAAGAACAAATACATGAGCCCGTGTCATGAATATCAGTGTACTCAAAAAACCACAATAGAGCTAGTAGTTACAAAGGCGAAGACATTGGGTATTTCCTTCGTGTTGTGTAAGCATTCCCAGACTTCGCACACAGTAGTAGCATTTTAACTCAGCTTAAAGGATTAAATGTGGAAGAGAAAGTTTCTGTTCTCTGAGATCTTTAGGCAGAGTCTAGGGGCACCCTTACTAATAGTTTTGGTGTCCTGTCATTAGCAGACAAATTGGTCCTTTCCTGGTCAATGACTATTTTCTGCTCTTCTTCAATAATAGATAATCCTGCTAGTGAGAAGTGCTGTGGTGTGTGCTGTCAATACTGTTTTAAATTTGAATGGCTATGATAATATGCTGTACTGATTTACAGCAGTTTTAGTCCTGGCTTAGCAGGGTTAGTGTTTTTCTGTAGCAATAAAGGTAGGTTTATTTGGTGGCCTCTGATTCTCAATATCCCATAACAGTGCAATTCATTCATAACACTTTTATGGGTCAGGCTATTTTACTTAGGTGAGGCACAACGTATTTCTTGCCTCTCTATTCAGCGAGAACTATTCAGTGACCATAAAGTCAGATATACCAAAACCTGATATTCCAAGTTTGTGAGCAGATTCCAGTATTCCTAGAAAGAAAGATATTTACTGAGAAGTTCAAATAAATTTGGCAATAAAAAAACAAATCCAAACCAAAATAAGTTTCCAAATGCTTGAGAATAGTCTTGATTTGCTACTGAAAACATAATTAATCATCAGTACCTATTGGGGCCACGCAAAATCTCGATTGTGATTACTATTTAAATTCCAAAAGTATTTCCCTGAACAATTTTGAAAACTTGATCACAGCTAAAAGTTTGAAAGTCATTGACGTTACCTGACTGGGTGAAATTTTTTTAATGCAAATGAAACTTTAAGTTAAAGAAAAAAATATCCAAGCTCCAGGTTCATGGTAGGCTGCTATGATGGTTTTCTAGTGTTCTGAGGACAGTGCTCAGAAATGCCATTTTCACCCTCATTTTTGGCCACTTGTGCATTTAAGGGAAATCTGCTCCTTTATATTGAATGCACCACCACCATTTTTCTTGGAAAGAAAATGCTATCTTATTCTCTCCATGCCTATCTTTATCTAATTAAATCTCATAGATTTTGCAGGAAGCATTTCAGCCTTTTCTTAGATGCCTGATTTTCACGAATCTTTTATAATGATCTTATATCGCAATGGACTTTCCAAGAAATGGGACTAGGATAGAAAATTTGAGATAAGTAAAAGTTCAATCTAAACTTCTCATTACTTATCAACATATATTCCAACTGCAGCAAAGATTTAAACATAAAAAAGAAGCCAGGAAAGCCCCAGAAGACACTAAAGGGGAATTATTCTATAGTCTTAGAGTGGAGATAAACTTCTTAGCTATGAATCAAATTCTAGAAGACATGATTTAAAAGACCAATAAATTTTGATTTAAAACTGAAGAGTAGCAAAAAAACATACTTCATCATGGACAATTTATTGTAATAAAGACAGAAGACAAATTGGGAAAAATTGTATTTTCTTAATATAGAAATTTTTAAAAAACAAAAACCCAATTAAAAATTGGACAAAGAAGCTTCTTGGAGTTCAAAGGAAAATAGATGCAAATGACTCAAACATAAAAGATTTTAAAAGTTACTCTTAATAAGTGATGTATAAAATTAAATTATACTAAGATACCACTTCTCAATTATATTGGAGAAATGAAATCCAGAAAAATCATAACACACTTTATTGAGAAGTTAACAAGACAAAGGTATATTCATGCCTTATTTGTAGGAGTTGAAATTACTAAAGGACAATTTTGCAAAGAGTAGCAAAATTACAATTGGCCCAACACATAGATTATTTATTGATAAAATCTAGCCTCCAAATTAAATATGTTATTATATAATACTGTATTCATCTGTTCTCATGCTGCTAATAAAGACATATCTGAAACCCGGTGATTTATAAAGGAAAGAGTTGTAACTGGCTCATAGTTCCACGTGGCTGGGGAGGCCTCACAGTCATGGCAGAAGAGCAAGGGATGTCTTACATGGCAGCAGGCAAGACAGAGCTTGTGCAGATTTTGTGAGACTTAGTCACTATCATGCGAACAGCACAGGAAAGACCTCCATGATTCAATTAACTCCCACTGGGTTCCTCCCACAACACACAGGAATTGTGGGAACCACAATTCAAAATGAGATTTGGGTGGGAACATAGTCAAACCATATGAAATACCATTTCATTGTTTGTAATGACAAAACATTAGAAAGAACGAAAGTTTCCATTTGAACAGATCTGATTAAATAAACTATAGTTTATACAGATATTAAGTCCTATGCCACGATGTAAAAGAATGAGGACGATTTGTATGTAAAGGTGTAGAAACATCTCTAGGATGTATAATTAAATGAAAATGTAAAGACCATAATAGCATACATGTGATGCTGTTTCTTATGTAAGAAAGAAAGAAGGATAAGAGTATATTTTTCTGTTATCTGTATTTATTATTACTAGTATTACTTGTACACAGAATACCCAGGATGGGTCACAAGAAGCTAGTAAGACTGATGATCTATAGATGACTGGGTTGAGAATAGGATAAATAAAGTTAGAAATGGGAGCAGGATGTGTCATTGTATACTTTTTTAAAATATTGCTTTGATTTTCAACTATTTAAATATATTACTATTTAAAAAATAAAATTTTCTTTAAATTATCTTGCAGACAAGGAGTGGGTACATAAGAAAGTAATAAGCTCTCCATTCTTGGAATTATGGATGTTAAGATCAAAGACCTCTTCCTGTGAAGATTCAGCAGTTTCTAATGTCTACCACCAAACAATTCTTACTTGTTACAGTTAAAATTTACTCTCTCTATACATTGGTATATGTGTGTGTGTGTATATATATGGTTGTATATACACACACACACATATATACACACACACTTTTTTGTGTGTGTGTGTGTGTGTGTGTATATATATATAAAACTATGGATACATACACGTACAGAAAGAGAGAGACTGAGAGAGAGAGTTAATTTTGTAGCAAGAAGATTTGAGGAGACTGACTGGGTCAGATTCTCAGTGAAATAGTCATAGTAGAGAGAGACATTCTTCCAAAGCTACTAACCACATCTCTCATAGTTTTTATGCATTTTTTTCAGTCAGTGAAGCTATAGTATATTTTTATAAGAACTTACCCATCTGTAGTATATACCCCAAATCTACTATTAAGGCTTAAATGTCACAGTTAGAGTAGTTCAAACATATGACTTCTGAGAGTTGTATGAAATTTAAAAATCATACCTAAATAGAAGAATGTTTTTAAATTATTGTATATTTTATGGCTTTACTGCTATTAGAATAGGTCATTTTTATTATAAATATAATCCAGATATCACCTTCTTCATCTTGTTAGTGGTATACTTTAGGATCATCCAGGGATACAATAAAGAAGCCAGTAAAATTTGACAATAAGAAACCAAGTACATATAAAACTTATTTTTTAAAAAGAAAAACAATCAGAATCCTAGAAAACTTGTCTTTCTTGATCAATAATTTTTTTCACTTCCCGAATATGACGACTTTCCACAACAGCTTTTAGCAGCATTATTTTCCATGGTTCCTTGACATTATCTGAGAGGAGTGTATAGATACAATATGCTATGAGGACTCCCAATATCAGAAAGTAAAAGAGTTTCTTCTCATTTTGTAACTCTGTTTCTTCAGCAAGACAGCATTATAGTTTATATCCATGCCTGAAATTAAATAGACATTGGAAAACCCCCACCCAAAACTATTACCTAACTTTCTATCCCAGAGAATTCTTGTCAGCAAAACAGATTGTTATGTTGTATCAAGTGTTACCAGTAATAGTACAAATTCCAGTGAGCACTGTGAAAAGGAAAATACTCACTTCTGGCAACTTCTGTCCAAACTGCTAGCATTATTGTATCTTCAGATCGTCACTGGACAGAGGTCTGTTGCCCACTGACTTGGAGAAAAGCATGTTAATTCTCAGATATTCTGGAAAAAAATAGTAGAAGCACATCCTCCCAGTGGAGAGAAAACAAACTGATTCATTTAAAAGTTCTGATATATTTTAAATAATTAACTTTATTTTATCTTTCATAAACCCCAAGTAATATGGGCAAATTGAATATCTTAAGTACTGATTGGAGTGGTTTGTAGTGAATAATGGAAAACCTTGCTGCAAAAGAAACTTTGAGTCATGTCTTAGAAAGGCTGACTGGCAGATGAGAAAAATAAAGGACTTTGTAATATAAAAGGCACTAAAGTAGGCTTTGTAAATATAACTTTTAATCTATATAACTTCTTGCTCTTTCATATCCCATCTTAGTTAATATATGACCTCACCTGATATGTTGTTGAATATCAAGGTACTTGATAAGAAATGAAGGAGTCCTTGATGTGTCCTTAAGCTTATTCTGCTATTCTGCTGTCTTTAATGTAGGATTCACTCTTTTCTTTTCTTTCCCTTTTATTGTATTTTATTTTTTGAGAGGGGGTGTTTCTCTGTTGCCCAGGCTGGAGTACGGGAGTGCAGTGGTGGAATCATACCTCTTTGTAGCCTCTACCGCCTAGGCTCCAGGGATCCTCCCACTTCATCCTCCTGAGTAGCTGGGACCACAGGTGTGTGCCATCATTCCCAGCTAATTTTTTAAAAATAAATTATCTGTAGTGATGAGGTCTTGCTATGTTGCTCAGGTTGGTCTTGAACTCCTGGGCTCAAGCAATCCTCCTGCCTTGGCCTCCCAAAGTGCTGGGATTACATGAGCTACCACGCACAGCCAAGTCTTACTCTTTCTTTAACACGGTTCTATGTTCTAGAAAGGCAAGAAAACAATTTGGATAACCACCTTTTTCTGTGTAGTCAAGAAAATTTTTGCATGGAGAGTGGATGATATAAATGGAAAAATTTCAATTTACAGCAGCACTTGTCCAGGAGAGAATCAAAATTAAACGCTGTGTTTCGCTATAATTCTTCTGACACTATCCTCTTAAAGAACCAAGACCTTTAAGTAATCCTGCTAATCCTGACATGAATCCAACCAAAGATTCTTTCCTGATGAATCAGGATCATGGGTCTTATTTAAACCAATTGTGTATAGTCATTTGGACTCATCTGTACTACAAGGGCATCTAGTTTTCAGTAAGCGATAACAAATTATGAGCTATAATTTTTAACTCCTCCAAAAGTAAACCTTTCTCACATGCCACAATATATCACGTGTACCCCATAAATACTATGTATCAATCATAAAACAGATATGTGAATACTAAGCCTAACTTTTAAGGTTTTGTTTTTTTTTCCTTTGGGTATTTATTTATTTATTTATTTATTTTTGACGGAGTTTTGCTTGTCACCCAGGTTGGAGTGCAATGGTGCTATTTCGGCTCACTGCAGCCTCCGCTTTCTGGGTTCAAGTGATTCTCCTGCCTCAGCCTCCCCAGTAGCTGGGATTACAGGCGTGTGCCACCATGCCTGGCTAATTTTTGTATTTTTAGTAGAGACAGGGTTTCACCATGTTGGCCAGGTTGATTTCAAACTCCTGACCTCAGATGATCCACTGGCTTCGACCTTCCAAAGTGCTGGGATTACAGGCCTGAGCCACCGTGCCAAGCTTAAGGTTATTTTCTTAGCTATAATATTCCGTTTTCAAATGCTGCTCCTCCTTGTGGCATTGAAGGTTTTTGTTGTTGTCATTGTTGTTGCTGTTTTTTATTCCCTTCTGCCAACTGCGATGTATTTTCACCAGTGCCCTAGGGCAGCTTTACTGGTGTCCTTCACTCCTGCATGTTAGGGTTTTATTTCTTAAGAGAGATAGAGGACAAGGATCCCAATGGACTTCTGCCACCATTCAGCTGCCATTTCCCTCCCTGGCTCACACCATAAGGGAAGCTTTCTCAGGAGTCTCTCCAATCTTGTGTTTGTGTGTGTAAATCTATGTAATCTATCTATCTATCTATCTATCTATCTATCTATCTATCTATCTATCTGTCTGTCTTTCTTCATCATCATCATCATCTGTCTTCTTACCGTTATGTAATCAATCTATGTAATCTATCTGTATAGCAGATATATATCACAGACAGATAGATTTCTCTTCAAAACATTACAATTTTGAGCAGGTTGCTTCTTAATGATTTTCACTGTCTGAGTGGATGCTCTATTGAATTCTATCTTACTACTCTCCATATTTATTTACCAAATCCCAAGGAGGAAGAGTAAAATCAAAAACAATATGAAGAAAGAATGCTAAAATCAATAGACTTCAGCTGAAGTTCTAGCAGGAAACACTTGTGCATTCGTCACTTTGTGGCCAGTCCAAGTTCAATGTAATCAAAAGTTTACTTTGTGATTAAAATCAAGAAAATGGAGCTCGGAGTAAGAACAAGGTACAAAAAGCTAAATAAACCCCTTTCCATAAAAGCCCATATAATGAAGATATTTACTGTTTAAACAATACTCCATAATAAGTATATATTGTGTTCACCATTTCAAGATGAGGATTTCAACTCACTTAAGGGAAGTTTGTTAGAATGTTCTTGATTCAATAATGTGATTTATAATGAAGATATGTTAATTCACATCTAATAGGACTGTTGTTTGGGTTAAGGTAGTAATGAATGCAAAGAATTAAGCTAGCGCTTGGCATCTAGGAGATTCACAATAAATGGTAATATAGTTACTACTTTTATCACTGCATAATATCATCATTACAGTGAGAAAGGGACGCAAACATGATTCATGCTGATATAGATCTGACTTAATCTGTCCCCTATTTTAAAAAAATGCTGCCGAAACTGCTGACCTGAAATCTGTAGAAATGTAGCAATTTTTGATAGCATAGAAAAGGCCAAGATGGTACAGTGCAAAAGTGCAGTATATTAACGCCTAATGACCAATGAAAGTCAAAAGCCTTTCCCTGACTTCTTACAGATTATTAATCTATTAAAAATGGAGAAAAGAAACAATGTATAAATCATCAGTTCTAAGTGGAGTTTTACAGATTAAAGGAGTGCAACTTTTACACAGATAAGAGAAAGTTTTCCGTGGTTTTTCTTTCCCCTTTGTCCACATGAGTCACACTTTCCCTTGTGGATAATAGGTACCATGTAAAATAATGGCATATCAGAACCCCATATGCAACAACAATGTAAAAATACTGACATCAGAGCTTCTTGCTGCACCAAATTCTTGACTTTTTAAAGATATTTAGTTTCACTCATATTCAAACAAATGTTACTAAGGCAAAAAATGGTACAGCTTTCAATTTTACATTTGTAAATGTTTCCAAAGTGTTTGTAGAAATACTGTCAGAATTTAAATAATAAGTAAACCCTAGGATCTTATTTTTTGACCCAATTAAAGATTAAGATTTAAGCATGTTTTCAATAGCAAATTAAGGCTTTTCTCAAGTTAGAAAACTTAGAAAGTGGTTGTAATTTGAGAGTGTATCATTCTTACCAAATTAATCTAAGCTTTTTAATTAATACCTTTCTTTCCAAATAACTGAGAAATTTGTTTATGAACTGGAAAATCACTGTGGATATTGAAAAATATCTCATAAAAGAGAGAAAATCATTTTGAAAATGGTTTCATTTACTCCCTTTAATCTTCTCACCTCATCTAGAAAAAATGGCGGGACTTCAAGCAATCTGTTTATCAAATGAATCCTCATTAGTTGTTGATGGACCAAAGGAGATTTAACTAAAGCAATCTTTATTGCTATAGAAAGACACAAGGCTAATACTGACATAAATCATGTTATGTGCACATATAGTCATTCAAAATAAGGCAGAATAAGACAATTCTTAACGTTGCAACACAGCAATATACAACACAGTTGTGCTATTGGAAGCAGGAGAAAACTGTGGACTAAGAAGTGTTCAAATTGGCTGCTTTCCTAGTGGATTGGCCTCCAAAGCTGTAAGTAAGGAGCAAAAAAAAATTAGCTATGTCATGCTGCTACCTCTGGTTGTCATGACTGAATGTTTGCACAAGGCTAAGGAAATAGCAGATGTCTTCACTTTTCTTTATAATTCACTCAATATGCCAAGCTTTGCAGCTTAGAAAACATAAATGCCATGGAATTTAGGATGTGATCTAGTGTATATAGCCCACCAAAGAGAGCATCAAAACAGACTGAATTCTAATCCATGTACCCATACACTCACACATACATTTCTATCAAAGAACTTGTCAGGTTTTAATAACTCCCTTTCTTTCTCTCTCTCGAAAGAGACAATATCAAGAACTTGCATCATGGCTATATGCACAGTCCCAAATCCAAAGTCTTTAAATACATGTTTGTTGAATAAATTAATTTTCTTTAACTGTGAGGGTATTAAGATACCTCTCTAATAAAGAATTAAAACCACTTTTTAAATGTTGCTTTCTTTTTTTGTATCTCTTCTTATAATAGGAACAAAGTTTGAATTTTGATAAAGTTCAATTTATCTACTTTTCTTTTATGCCTAGTGCTTTTTTCTGTCCCATGTTTAATCTAAGAAATTTTGGCCTAATAAAAGATTACAACGATTTTTCTCTTATGTTTTCTCCCAGAAGTTTTAAAGGTTGGGTTTTTTTTATTTTTTTGTATTTACATCCATGATTCATTTTGATATTATTAATAATTTTTATATATGGAATGAAATAAAAGTCGGGGTTAAGGATTTTTTATACGGATACTCAAATGTTAAGCACCATTTAAAAATATACTACACTTTTGGAATTGAATTACTTTGGCAATTTTGTCTTGAAAAAATTGACCCCAAAGTTACAGATTTATTTCTAGATTGTCTTTTTATGATCTATCTGTCTATCCTTATTGAAATACTTCATTGAAATAAATCATTTTTGAATATTATTCTACTGAACTATCTTGATTACAGTAGTTTTATATACAATCTTAAAATCATGTACTGTAAATGTTATAAATTTGTTTTCTAAAATAGTTTTTTAAATATTCTACATTCATTTTTATTTTCATACACATTTTAGGATAAATATGATATTTTCTTTAAAAATCAAACTAAAGCCTTCTGGAAACTAGATTGGGATCGTGGTAAATAAATAGGAGAACTGACACCTAAGTAACCTTGAGTCTTTTGGGCAATGAGCATCTTATTTCTTTCTGTTTATTTAGGACATCTTTAATTTTTCCCAGAATAGCTTCCATTTGTCTGTGAACCCGTCTTGTATGTATTTTGTTAAATTTCTCTCTAAATATATCATGTTTTATGCCATTTTAAAAATAATAGCTTTATTTTGCATACCCAGATTTTACTCTCTTAAGGCACTTTGACATAATTATATATTAGCACAGTGCAATAACATTGGAAATAAATTTTAAGATAATGGCACAACACATTTTGTAGAACCTGATATGGTTTGGCTGTGTCCCTATGCAAAACTCACCTCGAACTGTAATCTGAATTGTAATCCCACATGTTGAAGGAAGGACCTGGTGGGAGGTAATTGGATTATTGGGGCAGTTTCCCCCCATGTTACTCTCATGATAGTGTGCGAGTTCTCATGAGATCTTGTTGTTTGATAAATATCTGGCGCTTCTCCCTCTCCTCTCTGTCTGTCTCTCTCTCTTGCCTGCTGCCATGTAAGATGTGCCTTGCTTCCCCTTTGCCTTCTGCCATGATTGTAAGTTTCCTGAGGCCTCCCCAGTCATGCAGAACTGAGAGTCAATTAAACCTCTTTTCTTTATAAATTGCTTAGTCTCAGGCATTTTTATAGAAGTATGAAAATGGACAATACAAATGTAGAAAGAAATTTTGTTAAAAGATAAATGGCTATCTCAAAAGAAAATACAATTCCGCAACAAAGGATTAATTTCTTTACTATGAATAACATTTCTACATATTAACAATAAAACAGAAATGGCTTAATAGAAAAATTGAGGACTTACATATTAACAGCTATATAAATTTAACTATATCCTAACCATATGTCACCTATTATGTCAAAGACTGCAAATTATTCCCCTGTACTCATTACCTTTATTCTCCACATATTTAGTCACTCTTTCAAATCTTTTATGTCTTTATCGCTCTCTCTGAGGTAATCTACTTCTTGATAGTTATGTTCTAGTTCACTAATATTCACTTTAGCTAAGTCAAATATGATTTTTAAACCATCTTTTATATTTTAATTTTCAATTGTTAATCTTCCAAGTGCTCAAGAATAATGATGACTTCAAAAATTCAAATCTCAAGAAACATCCTCCAACAAAACAGTTCAACAAGAACGAATAAAGCTACAAAGCCTCAAACTTCAAATTACTTCTAAGTAGAAAAGTAAAAGGTAACTTTCAACAGAGTTATTTCTCAAGTTCTTGCCTTGAAACTGTACAGAGAATGAGATATGGGAGAGAATTGTCTGGGAAAAGTACACAGAAAAGAAAGGGAAATGAAAGGTCTAAGACTGAGCTAAAATCATCCCCCCAGATAGAGAAAGTGAACCCAAAGCATGAAAAGCTTGTACAAGAATCTGAGTGCTAGATCATAAAACTTAGTGAAGGTAATTAATAACAGGTGTGCACAGCTCACTGTGGGTGGTAACTAGGGGAGAAGATGGGAACCAGGGAAAAAGATGGTAAAGGGGAGGGAGTGGAGACCTTTAGAGACAAGGTGGGAACGTGAAAAAGGAAAAATAGAACTTTGGTAAATATTTTCTAGCTTTTCTTCTAACTGTTTTTATATGAAATATAAACACTAATATGTAAAAAGAAAGCATTTGAAGGTATAAAACCCGCTGGTAAAATTAAGTACATGAATAAACCTAGAACCCGGTAATACTGTAGTTTTGGTGGGCAGTCCACTCACAACTCTAGTATGAAGCCCAAAATACAAATCTATCAAAAATAAGAATACCTAGAACAACTTATTAAGAGATAGTCAATATCTATTCTATATTTAGGTTAAGTCATATGATGATATTATTCAGGACTTTTATGTTCCTATAAATTTGTCCCCTATTTTGTTCTATAAAATGAGAGAAGAGTTTTGAAATCTTCAATCATAACTGTGGGTTTATCAATTCTCTCTTCAGTTTAGTCATTTTTTTTGCTTCCTACACTTTGAATCTCTGATACTAGGTGTACATACATTTAAGATCGTTTTGTCTTTGACTGCTGTATCTTTGAAATGCCTCTCTTTATCCATAATTTTGTTTTGTTCTGAAATTTACTTTGATATTAATATAGCCAATCCAGATTTCTTATGAATAGAAGACGCATAGTATGGCTTATCCAAACATTTTACTTTTATATCTACTTTTTTTTTTTTTTTTGAGACATAGTCTTGCTCTCTTACCCAGGCTGGAGTGCAGTGGTGTGATCTCTGCTAGTCCCAGCTACTCGGGAGGCTGAGGCAGGAGAATGGTGTGAACCTGGGAGGCGGAGCTTGCAGTGAGCCAAGATCGCGCCACTGCACTACAGCCTGGGCGACACAGCGAGACTCCGTCTCAAAAAAAAAAAAAAGAAAAAAAAAAAAGAAAAAAAAAGTAAAATAAAAAAAGCTAATTTTGTTTGCTCTTTTGTTTTGCTTTTGTTCTGAACAACTGAAAGTGTGATTGCTATTTACTGAAATAAGACAGACAAAGATCAGAGGTTATTTGAGGGAGATCAAAAATTTGTTTGGGATTTTTATTTAAATCCAAGTGAGCTTGCCAAGTAGCCCACTGGATACATACTAATCTGGATTTGAGAATCTCCAGACTGAAGATGTGACCTGCGGGGGTTGCCTTCCCTGTCATTTAAGGCCATGAGACTGAATGGCATCTCAGAGAATAAACTGAAGATAGAGAAGAGGCCTGAGTTCCAAGATCAGAAGCACTCTACTCAAAATAGATCCGAAAGCAACAATAGATGTAGTGACATGAGAGCCAGTGACTCAGAGGTAACCAGAAGACTGCAAAATAGAAGGGAGATTGGTGATCTAGCCTGCTACATCATTAACATTGACAAGAAAGATTTTGGTGGTTAGAGCAATTTTGGATGAAAGGTTGATTGGAGAAGATATATAAGAACGATTTGGAAGAAAGTATATGGAGGCAGCAAATATAGACAGCTCCACTCAGTTTTTCTATTTGTTTTGCTATAAAGGAAAATAGAGAAATATGGTGGAACTGGAAGGGGAAATAGAGTCATGAGAGAATTTTTTAAAGAAAGTGAAATTTTATCATATTTGTATTCTGGTGGAAATGATCCAAGAGATAGCAATAAAGCAGAATGAAAAAGAGATAATTTCTAGAATATTGTCTTTGAGAAAGCAAAAGGGGATGAAATCTAGTATACACTTAAGAGAATTTGGCTTTATATAAGAACACAGTTTAGTTATAATAATAGGAGAGATTGACTTGGGGAAAATAATATGATTGATGGACAGCATTAAGGGCACATTGGAAGCTCGCAATATTGAATTTACAATGAGAACATTGAAGCAGGATTATTTTATTCTATCATGCTCATCTGTGAAGGATAAAGAGTGATAGGGGAAGGAGAAAGAGATGGGGGAGACAGAGAGAAAACCTGGGGGTATATATGCAACGAAGTGATAATGACTGACTATACAACTTAATATGAGTAATGAAGAAAATAAAAAAGAAAAATATATGAGCATAGAGAGGAAATACGAAATCCAGGTAAAATTCTCAAGCATTGTGACTATTGAAGTATTAGTGGGAGTGGTCCGCAAATACAGCAGGTTATAATCTGACAGTAGTCTATTTAATGCTGAGATTATAGAGAGGGTATAGTTTTGTTAGTAACAAGGTCTAAGGCATGATTATAAGGACAAATGATTTGTGCAGAACAGAGGAATAGACGACAGATCATTGGAAAACAGCAAGTCATAAAAATCAGAGTCTGTGTTGCTGGCTGTATTATCTGTATAGATTTTGAAATTCTCAAATGTAATATTGGAGATATTACATTGTGGATATTGGAATGACAATAATAATGGATTTGGATATTAGAGTGACAATGAGCTTAAAGATAAAATACTTGAGACATGAGAGCCAGTGACTCAGAGGTAAGCAGATGACTACAAAATGCGAAGGGAGATTGGTGATCTAGTCTGCTACAATAATTCAGAAGGCTTTAAAGAGAGGTAACAGTCTGGGAGCAGCAATGAGCAAGGAAGACATCTACTGCACATTAAAATCCTGTAGTATGAATAATGTGGAAGAAGAAAAATAGAAGCAGCATGATCCTAAATTAAGTACTGGATCTCAGTTGAAAGTTGATGGAAAACACTTACAAAAGCTTGAGGGTGTCATGCATAATGAATCACGAGTCCCAGACAGCACAGTGGAATTTATAGGAATCAGGGAGGGACTGTGGAAAAGACAGAGTAAGGTACAGGGAATGACTTTACAGGGATTAGGATTTGGGAGATGAGAGTGACTTGGGAGTGATGACTGATGTAGAGAGGGATAAAAAACAATTAGTAAGAGCCAGATCTGGTGACTTAGAATACAAAAAGCCAGTTGGTAAGGTAGAGGACACCCATAATTATTTATCCTATTTTACTTTGAGAAAACCAAAGATAGGCACCTAGATGGATATTTGTACCAGAAACTGAATCTGTAGGTAAATAATTAAAGAATGTTTTGTTGCTGTTGCTATCATTCCCTCACTCTATTGCATCTTCGTTTTGACAGTAGTCTTGGGAAAACATGGTATAACTAATACCAATTCATTTCATCATTATTGTTTATGTTGCTTTAATAAGGTTTTTTGTATCATAACTCGTGTCTATATTTAAATGTATCTTCCTACTCCAAATTAAGATTATGTTCTCATAAGGGAACGTAGATTATTTTGATTTATAGGCACCTGGCTTGAGGGAGGTTAAGGAATAGGGCATAGAGATCCAAATTTAAAAAAACAGACAAATGCCTTCTTCAACTAATTGAGTACACAAATATTACAGTGATGCTCCACTGGGAGTTGTAAGTGTAATTCATTTATACATCCATCCTATGCATTATATGATCCCAAATATTTCTATATATTATTCACACTTAATTTTAATCACTTACCCTAAAGAATTTGTGGCCTACTTCTTATTGCCTATCTACTGCTCACGTGATTTTACTGAATATTAGTTTTATTCAGAATGATGTGCTCAGATTAAAAAAATATGACTCCTCAGGCAACCTTAACAGCTAAGGCTGATCACATGAGATATAATTCTGTAAAATGACATATAAAAATGTATATGTATGTGTATATGTATATAGAGAAAGTGGGGCTTCCAGGAATGCTATTGTTTTTTCTGATATAACAAACAAAAATGGAAGTGTGTGATTTCTCCCACTGTCCCCACCAGTGCTTCCTGCCTGTCAACAGCTGAGCGAGAAAATAAAGCAAGCTTGGTTTCCAGTTGCTATGAAGAAACTGTGCTGGTCCTCTGCTGCCTTCCTCAGTACACCTCCAAAACGATCAAACCTTACATACCATATGATCACTAAGGCTTATTCTTTGTGGTCTTTCCCCCATATGGTGCCTATATGGACACAAGAACTTTCAGAGATTTAAGTTTTTTAATTTGGTTGTATCATTTCTTCCTTGTCCTAAGCTTTGCTCGCCACCATAAGCCACTGCCACATGTGGAGCTACTGCCTTATGCTAGCTCTGTGCCTACCTCAATCTCCCTAATGTCTCACAAAATTAGAGCTGCCTTTCCCTAAAATAACTAAAATATCATTTGCATTAATGTTGGTATCCTAGTACAGGAAGAGGTCTGTATTAAGAGATAAATTTTACAGTGATAGGCAAACACCATTATATTGAGGCAAATGCTTTTTAAAAGAGATGGCACATATTTCATATCGGTTCTCACAGGGAAATATTTCAAGTTTCTAAATTCATGCTGACTGAAACTCTGGCATTTTACAAACCAGATGTGTTTGTTTAAAACTTTCTTCTCATCTGTAATACTATTAGGCAATCAAAAAACTATAGCTGTAAACTAGAGATTTAACAAATGAGTAGCAGAAGAAAATATGAAAGGATCTTCACAGAAGTGAGTAAATAACATAATAATAAATAAAATGGAGAAGAATTTGCTAGCAGTCAAAAAATAAAAACAAAACCAAAACCCACTATGATGATGAGGAACTTAGAAAGGTCACAGATGATAAAGATCAATTCAAACATCAACCCTTTGATTTTCACTAATTTGTTTCCTGTTCTGAGCCTCATACATTTTAAATAAACCATTGCTTACATTTTTTACTATAGATTTTTACTTAGCCAACTCATATACTGATCTTCATTCTATACCCAATTGTAAGCCCATTATAGGAAAGAGCTCCATGGAATCCATCCTCACTGTGGTTATAGGTCACTTTAACTCCAGCATTCCACAGTCGGGTGACGTACATGAGTCCATCATCTCTTAAGATGTCATACTGACGGGTGATGACATAGGTCAGGTGATGATATAGGCCACGCAACTTGTCATCAGCCAAAAAAGGGGCTGCCCTCATATCTAGGAACCCTGGATATTTTTTAGCCAGCTCAGAACTACTTATGAGTTGGAATATAACAAAAGTGGCCTTTCTTAAACTTCTCAGTGAGCAAGGAAATCCAATTAACAAATTTGAACAGATGGTTTGATTCCATCGGTACATGTTGATTAAAGAACATGATTTTTCAAGTGATCTGTCTGTGGTAAAGTATTCACTCCAGAACCTGACCATGAATGGTTTGGACAGAACTAGAGAGTCTAGGTTTTCCCGATGTGATAGTAAATCCATGTCAAGAGTCTGAAGGGCAAGATATGTTCAAGACTGAAGCTTGAGTTTGATCTTGACATCTGGATCTTCTATGAGCTGAAAAACAATTAAAAATAAGTTTCTTGAATAAATAATTTTCATTTGAAAACATTTTTATTTAAAAACAATATATTGATGTGAGATTAATTAAGATTCTCAACAAGATAATCAGAAACAACAAAAATATATCTCAGGAACTTTCCCAATTTCAATATTATAGGAATCTATAATATAATACTATTAACGTAAGCAAAATGATTTGTGCTATTTTTTTCGTTGGTGGGGAAAGAGACCATCTAATCTGTGATTAAAAAGCAAAATCTCAGGCCAGACACAGTGGCTTATGCACTTTGGGAGGTCAAGGTGGTGGATCACCTGAGGTCAGGAGTTCGATACCAGCCTTGGCCAACATGGTGAAACCCAATCTCTACTAAAAATAGAAAAATTAGTCAGGCATGGTGACGCACATCTGTAATCCCAGCTACTGGGGAGGCTGAGGCAGGAGAATCGCTTGAACCCAGGAGGCAGAGGTTGCAGTGAGCCAAGATCATGCCACTGCACTCCAGCCTGGGTGACAGAGCAAGACTCCGTCTCAAAAAGAAAAAAAAAAAAAAAAAAGATCAAATAACTAAGAATTCTAATTGGCTGTAACACTGAACAAATTAGTTCTGAGTAAGTCCTATAGTCCCTCTGTGAAACATGTGGATCAGATTGATTTGTTTTTTAAATGGGAGTATTTCAAGTGTGTTCTTTCTCTTCCTGCTGCAATCATCTGTATAATTATCTTTTTACATTTCTATATGGCAGTGGTATCCTAATTAGAATATAACTCTCTCAGTGTTATGTGGGAGATTGGGAGCCATAAATACAAAAATATTTATTAAAGTTAAGCAAGAACATATTAGGATTCTCATTCCTGCTGTAAACGTCTAATTCATTTTAATTTTCATGTTTTAAATATTCAAATTATAGTAGTGTTAAGAAAAATATTATCTATAAATCAACATGCATATTTTCAGGGTGTGCGAAAAGTTTCCTGTTAATGGGGTACTAAATTAGGGAAGTAGACACCAGCAATTTGAGTTTTAAGAACGACTTCAGGTGATTCTGATGCAAGCTAAAATTTGGGAGCCACTGGTATAGGTCGTAAATAGTCATTATGCATTCTGGTGCTTCTCAGATCAGAGGTTAATGGGTAAACTGGAAGCCTATTTCTGAAAACTCACAACAGCATTTTCTGTATAGCGCTGAAGAAAGCACAGCATGCTGACATTCTTCCGGGAATATAAATATAACTTTCCAAAAATAAAAAATAAAATATGCACATACTGCAGCAAAACCAAATAGCAGCAAATTTTATTTTATTACATTTAAAACAAAGTTAATAATAAGAACCACTTAGTAAAATAAAATATTTATAAGTCCATTAGAATATTTTTATATAAAAATAATTTCTGAATTTAAATAATCAGTTTACTGTTATAGCTCAAGTAAGATTGCCACACACATTCCATTTAGCTCAATATCTAGTATGAAAGATGCTGTTTACATTAATAGAGGTGTGGTAAATAATTAAGTAGGTAGCTAATAGGTGGTTGATTTTAGATAAGAAAAAACCAAAATATTTTATATTTTACCAATAAATCAACTTTACAGGTAACTAAATCTTTGAACGTGCAGCTGTTTTATTAAGCTGTCTTTTATTATTAAATAAAATAAGCATAGAAAATCAAGCACATTGGCTGGGCACGGTGGCTCACGCCTGTAATCCCAGAACTTTGGGAGGCCAAGGCAGGCGGATCACGAGGTCAAGAGCTGGAGACCATCCTGGCCAACAGGGTGAAACCCCGTTTCTACTAAAAATACAAAAATTAGCTGGGCATAGTGGCACGCGCCTGATATATGCATATATGCGTGTGTATATATATGCGTATATACATATATATATATATATATATATATATTTTTTTTTTTCAGATGGAGTTTTGCTCTTGTCACCCAGGTTGGAGTGCAGTGGCGCGATCTGGCTCACTGTAACCTCTGCCTCCCGAGTTTAAGAGATTCTTCTGCCTCAGTCTCCTGAGTAGCTGAGATTACAGGCGCCCACCACCATGCCCGGCTATTTTTTTTTTAATTTATTTTTGGTAGAGACACGGTTTCACCATGTTGGTCAGGCTGGTCTTGAACTCCTGAGCTCAGGTGATCCACCCGCCTTGGCGTCCCAAAGTGCTGTGATTACAAGCGTGAGCCACCGCAGCAAGCCTACTGTTATATTTCTAAGTATCTTTTTCTCCCATTCTCTTACCTCTCTTTTTGGTATAACATTTTTTTTTTATTTTTTTGAGACGGAGCCTCGCTCTGTCGCCCAGGCTGGAGTGCAGTGGCCGGATCTCAGCTCACTGCAAGCTCCGCCTCCCGAGTTTACGCCATTCTCCTGCCTCAGCCTCCCGAGTAGCTGGGACTACAGGCGCCCGCCACCGCGCCCGGCTAGATTTTTGCGTTTTTTTTAGTAGAGATGGGGTTTCACCGTGTTAGCCAGTATGGTCTCGATCTTCTGACCTCGTGATCCGCCCGTCTCGGCCTCCCAACGTGCTGGGATTACAGGCTTGAGCCACCATGCCCGGCCTTGGTATAACATTTAAAGCACTATTGGATTTTCAGACTGTATCTACTATATCTTTAATCTTCTTTTTTGTGTTATTTACCTTTTTGGCTCTTCAAGTTTCATTTTGCATGGTTACATGAGTTGATATGACTCACCTTTCCCATCTATCAATTTACAAATGATCTCTTCAGCTGTGTAAAATTACTTATGCCATTTTTAAGGTTTTAATTTTTATAAGTTTATTTTTTTTGTTTCAGAATTTGTTTTTTTTTAACAAACCTCGAATTTTCTGCTGAAATTTGTAACCCTCATTTTCACTGAAGAAAGTAGAACAATTGTTTCACGTTCTGTGGCTGATAGCTCTAAGATCTAAATTTTGTAGAGTATTTCTATTGTCTGCTGATTCAACTTGCTTTCCTTCATGGTTTCTTGCTTACTTGTTTGCCCAAGTATATTTTACAGTGTTTTGGGCATTCAATTTCACAAGGTATTTGCAATAATAATTTAAAGACTATGATGGTATCGTATTTCTCCAGCAATGTCTTTTATGTATTTCAGTCCATCGCACAGTAGTAATTACCACTCACACTACCTTAATTTAATTTAAATTCAAAGCTTGAGGTTCCTCCAGCCATCTGGATGATGTGCAGCAAGGCTTTAAATGGAAGTGAGTTTTGTTTTACATCAGGTTCACTTTGACTCTGAGAGTATATTTCTACAGGGCGTCACTTAAAGAGAGGAGTGATTTATGAGTGTACTCATATCTGCAAGGATTTGAATGTATAACCCTGAGAAGCTTCCAAAGCTCATCTTGGTTTAATTGTTTCCTTTTGACTACCATATGTCTTTAGGGCAGAGAGGATGTTGAGTGCTACAATTATTTTTTGTGAAGTTTTCTCTTTTTAGTCTTTTAAAATTTTTGGCCTAGAAGTTTTCTATATCTTTTTAGCCCTTTACAAGATACTTTAGCTAGATTTTTAATAAGTATGGGTCAGAATTAACTGGTTCATCATTTTAGAAGTCTAAACTCCATAAGAGGAAAGGCTTATTATGTAATATAATAAAAATAAATTGATGCTTGAAGAGATTAGTTGGCTTGTCTAAGGTCATAACTGGACATTGCTTCAGCTCCAATAATCTGTGCCTCCTCATGGGTTAATTGTACTGCACTAGGAGGCCTCTCAGAGCAACAATGTGTAGGCAATATATAATTCAATTTTGGGGAAGTTGCATGTATCTGTTCTGTAGTATATTAGAATGAATCACAAAATTTGTATTTTTCCTTTGGCTAGAAATCAGAAAAAGGTTATCTTGAACGTACCAATAACCAAAATTTACACATTTCCAAAGTATATAAAATAAATAATAAAATCAGCGAAAACAATATTTTTTGCACAGTAAATTGAGATGTGATATTTACTATCAAAGTCAGTAGTTCAATTGCAGAATCAGTTATTAAACTACAGACATTCATTTGCAAAGTTTATGTAATTATTTTTCCCTGTAGAAACATTGCTTCTAAGATATCACTGCCTGGTTTATTACGTCAAAGAAAAAGTACCTAAAACAATTTTATCCATAATATAGTAGGCTAGTTATAATTATGGAATACTTTAAATTGACAACTCATAGGTGTATAATTTTAGCTAAATGTCATATAAACGGTGTGAATAATATATGAAAAGTATAATTTCTTCTGCAAGTATATATCTATGAATCTGCTAACATTTTTTTCTAAAAATTTTATCTGAAGTAAATATGTTTAAGCATTGGATATTTAAGAACTAAAGCAAATCTGAGCATCATATCTGTTGGGTCACCACTGCAGCTGGACTTCCACCAGCAGTGCCTCCAGAAATGCCAATTCTTTTAGGGTCTATACCATATTTTTCAAGAATATCTTGGCATAACAACCATCTTAGTGCATTATATACATCTTCAAATTGATTTGGAAAGTGATATTTAGGTGCTATCTATAGCTGTGGGCAGAATAATAATTTTAAATCAACCATTTTTAATTAAAAGGTATGTGATTTTCTGCTCACTGTAACCCTAAAATCAAAGGTAAACTTTTTCTTTAGCAAACCTGATACTTTGGGTCATCTCAAATCCAAAAACAGATTTCATCCTTATGATGATGCTCTATATGAAAACTTTTACAACGGTCATTTACACAAGTAAACTCTTTAATACAAAGCTTGGATTAAGCTTAAGGAAAAAACAAACACACAAGCAGGTGTTACATTTCCCTAGATAAATTTCTTCAGAATGTTTTTCTTCTGTGATCATTACACTTTGGTGGTAACCAATAAATGGTAAGCAAATCTTCAGAGCTGTTAGAATTCTACCTTAATCTAATGGTCAGTTGACATATGGTCACTACTGTGTTTTTTCAAATGGTTCTTCGTTTTTCTACCCATTTTTATTGGGTCAATTTTCCAGGAATTATTGATCTAGAATGCTTTTTGAGAATAGATTTTGCTTATGTTCCCACGTGCAATTTGGTGGCTAATTGCTTCTAGTAAAGGATTTTACTCTGACAAACCTTATAGTACCTTTGCTTTATCATCTAATCCTCAAAACAACCCTATTATGTAGAAAATATTATACGATTCCCAGTTTAAAGATGAGGAAACTAAGCTAAAGAGATCACATGCAACTTGTACGAAGTTGCAGAATTAATTTTAGAACCCAAATTTGAACCTGATTGTCTGATTTCCAGGCCCTCATTCTTATTCACTCTCCTAGTGAAAACTAGGCTGGAAATCCAGCAGAGGTAATTTGTCCGTAAGATCCAATAGTTTAATTGTATTCTAACTATTTCTAAGCTTCCTGTTTCTGATTCCTGTTTGATCTGATTTATTATTTCCCGTGTCTGTTCCTATAATGCTCAAGCTCACTTTCTCTATGCTCATTATCTCAATTTCTTGGCATAACCAAAGAAATACCAAAAAACTGAGAGCATTTTCCAATATAAAAGCATCTGGCCAAAACCCAAACAAACCAAGGGTGTTCTTACTTGGTTGATACAACAACAGCATCAAGTCTATCGGTTCTTCGTCTTGACAGAAGGTCATAATTAAACAAAGCTGAAATTTTTTTTTAAAAAAGAAGCAGCCAAATGAATTGATGAGTGTTTTTTTCAACGGAAAGCCTACTAGTACACCTTGATCCTCATTGATATACTCTAGAAAAAATATTTCTAATATTTTATTGTAATTATAGAACATTAATTCTTCCCAGTGTTCCTTTTACATGTGCATTGTCAGCTTTCTCATTCATTCCTACATTTTTACACTGGATTGTTTAAACCAGTTTTGTCTCCTCAAGATTAATCTCTGCCTCAGTCATTTAGCAGGTGTTAGGTGTTGAAAGTACAAACACATTTATATTAGCTCCAACTTTAAGGAAGTCGCAGTCTACTGGAGACAGGGGTAGGGAGGGAAGGCATACAAACCAAAAGCAGTAATGCAAAATAATAGTTTCTTTAATAGAGTACAGAAAGTGCTCTTTGGAAATCAAATTAGAATTCACAAAAACTCCCAGAGAGAGATACAGAAGAGTAAATAGGAAATAGAGAGAGCTAAGACTTGAATTAGGTATTCATATTTTCTTGGCAGACAAGAAAGAATGTGTTTTGTTCTGTTGTTTTGTTTTGTTTTGGTATGTGTATGAATTGGGGATGGGTCACACTTGTTTGCTATGGGCTTGGGCAAATGCAGATAAGAAAATTGTTGAAAGATAAATAGAATTTGGTAGTAACAAGTGTCAGGAGAAATCATACAGTGGTGAAGGAGAAGTAACAGGATATGAGGTTCTTACAAAACCCATCTCTTGGGGGCCATGGAAAGAGGAGTAGATATTATTATCTTGTAACGTTTCCAAAATCAGGTGCTGAGTAATCTTGACATGTCAAATACACACTAAGTCTTAAGTTTTTATTTGACCTTTACTATAAAAAGTCATGCTCATATTTTTTATTAGAATACATATTTTTATGTTTTCCTTTAACATTGAAATAGTATTAGGCAAATGTTATTTTTTTCTGAGTTTATTCTTATTTAGTTCCTTTACCTTAGTAAACATATTTTCATTTTTCACAGATACTTTGATGTAAAAGTTTTCAAAGAAGGTCTTCGGGCAGAAGAGACTCGTGGAAACGGGGATGTCATACTCAGTTTTTGTGTTAGAAATATCACTGCATTGTTAAGTGATGACTTTACTATCTGAATTTAGAGAAAATGATAGAATCACCCCATTTACTTCTCCAATTTACATTCCCAATCTACATCAATACCCATCAACACCTACTTTCCTTCTGTCACAAATGAAGATATGTTCCTCCTCCTGTGTGTTGCCAATTCTTCCCATCTACATTGAATCCAATTTGCTTCCATATTCTCTAGGTCAGATAAACCCCCATCCCTTCCTCTAGCTAGCACTCCCCACATTTCTCCAATGTACCTCAATTTACCACCATCTTAACTTCAGCTTATAATCATGTTCCTAGACCTCCCATACATAATTATAAAATATATATAATAAAAACATATAATATAAAATATATTTGTATACAAATAAAATAATTTTAGATTCTATAGCAAATAAAATTATATATAAAATATATCATGTTTATATAAATACATAAATGCATTAAACAAAATATATATGATATAATATGAAATCAAAATAAAATACCCCTATTCAACTCTGTTTCTTTTTTTTTTTTTTTTTTTTGAGACAGAGTCTCGCTCTGTTGCCCAGGCTGGAGTGCAGTGGCGTGATCTCAGCTCACTGCAAGCTCCGCCTCCTGGGTTCACCCCATTCTCCTGCCTCAGCCTCCCAAGTAGCTGGGACTACAGGCACCTGCCACCACGCCTGGCTAATTTTTTGTATTTTTTTAGTAGAGAGGGGATTTCACTGTGTTAGCCAGGATGGTCTGAATCTCCTGACCTGGTGATCTGCCTGCCTCGGCCTCCCAAAGTGCCAGCTCTGTGTTTTTAATCTAACACCTTCTTTCTCATTTCCTTAATATTTAAGCTTACAAAAAGACTAGAGTTACCATTTCTATTTCTTCATATTTAATCCACTGTTCAACTCACTTTGTTGTTTTTTACTGCAACTTTCTATCAAATCTGCAATTAATAATAAATGTCTAAGTTCGTGAAACAAGTTCTCTTCTTATCTGAGATTTGCTACAGCTTTGGGTAGTTATTATGCCCTCTTTCAGAATGAGATTTAAAATAGTTCTTTTAAATCTACATAGCTCCAAAGAAATAAATTTTGGACAGCTGAAGTGTTTTGTTATCTGACACGTATGTCTTGATATGATGGAGTCAACATTTCAGTAAAATGTATGTTATATGATACACTAAAATTTTTAACATGGAGCACATACCAGCATCCCCCATACACCAACCACCACCATGAATATAAACTAAGCTCCTTCTTAGTATCTCTGACTTTAGTGTTGGCACATATACATGGACAGGAATATTATTGAAAGTTGTCTCCATCACAGTGACATTTTCTCCAGATGTAGGTGGGACTTCTTGAAAGCTCATAAAGAACATTGCAGTGTTCATGAAATGATTGATTTCCAAAGGGTTCGGCCGACAAAACCTAAAAGGAGACATAGGAAGAAAATACTAATTTACAAATATCAAATGCCAGCGTTGCTTATGAACACAGAACTATGCATAGATATTCCCAATGGTCCTGTCTCATAGTCTCACAGGTGAATCTGAATGGCACAGTTGGAAATACCGGAGGTTTAGTGGTGTTGTCACACAGTTGCCTTAGGTTAAAAAAAGGTAAGGAATTACTGAGGAATTACAACTTGATAAATTCCATGCTAGACAGTTTGATTTACAAAGATAGATAAGACAACTTCTCTTTTCTAAAGAAGCTCAGATTCAAGAAGGAAAAATAGATGTGTTAGCAATTACAAAACAACATCACCGCATATCTCATAAATATGTACAAAGAACTTTGTCAGTGGTCAGTGGGTCAACTACCTGCCTGGATGAGAAGTGAAGAGTTTTCAAATAGCGGGTGAGCCCTGATATGAGTACTGAAGGGAGAGCAGAGTTCAGTCAAAGGGGAAAATCTCATGCTAGGCCAAAGCAATCTCCACAAGGACACTTCTATTGTAATCAGAGAAATGCATGTAGTTTGGTAAAACAATAAAGATGTCTGTACAGGGATCCATAAAGAAGAAGGACCTCTAGAGGTGAATATGAGCCAAATCCTAACGGACCTCTAATGTTAGGATTCCAAGGATAAGGAAGACTTGCTTTCCTATCTTAAGTTGGAAACGTGGATTAAAGGGCTGGGTGATCAAACAGCTAGCTGAACCTCTTTCCTATTAATGAAAATTAAATAAGTACAAAAGAAATAACAACATTGTCTATTTTCAACACTAAATTGTCCCCACCCTATTCCGGAAGAGGAAGTCAGGAAATACAGTTCCTGGAACTCCTTGCCAGTGTAATTATAATTAAGTTATGCTACAGAGAGGCACTCTTATAAGACTTAGAGGACAGAAAAGAAGGAAAAGCCATTATTTTTTGATTTTGCAATACTGTGGGCATTCATACAGACATTGACAAATATGTGGCTTTTAATGCTTCTGATTGTCCTTCTGAGAACTGCCACTTCAGTAATGCGGGCAGCTGGAATTATTGATGACTGCTCCTCACTCCCCCATTCTAAAGATTGTGTATCTCAAATCTTCTATTCTGAATTGATTCCTATTGACCTCCTTATAGTGGTGTCTGTATTCTGAAAAAATCATGATTGATAAAGCATATGGTCTAAAAGGAGGTCTCAAAAAAAAACATTTAAGACATGTGTTAGAATTAGATATCTGATCTGGTTAGATGTAAAGACAGTAATAGCCTCATTGCCAATGTAAAAATGAAATTCTGTTAATGCATGAAATGCAGTAGCAACTGTTACTTAGTTCAACAACTGTTGTAGTTTCTATTAAGGGAGAGTTTTCAGACATTAAGTGACTTGCAAAAAAAAAATATTATGTAAGTAATGATAAGTCAAGCAGCGACTGCATGTGAAATGTAACAGAAAGAAGCATTACATTCTCAGGATTTTAGTTTTCCTCTTAAATTACAGTCAGGAAAGCAAATACTACTATACCTTCCCGGAAAGAAATCTCTTATATCTTACATCTCTGTCTGAAAATAGAAACAAAGTATCGTGGAACTGCAATACCAACCGAATTCATGGTCCTCCTGGATGTCTTAGTCGAAAGTTGAAATTTGGTCTAACATTTATATCTAAATAACATTCTGAGTACTGGATTAGAACCATTTGTATGGGTTCTGATGAACCTAAACACTCTGAATTCCAAAGTCCCACCAAACCTCCCCTAGCAGAAACAGCAGGTAACAGTCTCATTTAAGAAAGATTAGATGCTAGAATTCTTCTGGAGGTTTTAAATGAACAGATACATTGACAACACTTTTTCCTGCATGTTTATTGGTTTGTTCACTGATGAGAGTCCCTGGGAATGCTCAAGAGCACTGGGAACCCTAATCCCCTTGAGTTCCCTATGAGAACCCAGAGGAGTTGGTAGCATTGACATCTCTGCAAAGATTCCCTTTTGGTCATCCTCAGAGGAGTCCCTGAAGTGTAAGTTTCTTCTGGCAGAGAGTGGGTCTTCAATGCAGGTGAATATGTTATGACAATCAAATGTACTGAATGTCCACTCTGTGCAAAGCACAGTGCTAAAAAGTGCAATTGATTAAAGATGCCTGTTTTACAGAGTCCAGTCTTCATAGACTCTATGAATAAGCTCAACTGTACTCGTAAATAAGATTTAATACAAGACAGAATGAGGAAAGACCTTGAATAGGGGGCTAAGGTAGGAAGAGAAGTGGGATCGATTCTAACTGACCATCATGGAGAAAGTTTCTCATGAATGCTCGAATTGATCTTAATCTGAAAAATGTATTTAAAATTTTTAGATTCAGTGAGAAAGGCCAGAGCAACTTGATCAAAATCCTGAATGAAGGACAATATTTCATGGGTGTTTACAAAAACCATTTTATTTGAGAGCTAACTTTCTTGGGCTATATGGTTGAAATTATCCTGGGAAGCTCTACTACGATGACATTGTGGGGTGCTGTATTCAGAACACAATTGTCCATTCTTTCTTTACAAGAGTATTAACAAGCAGCTTAATATGCCCTAATGAGCCAACAACAAAATAAATTTTTTACATATATATAATGTTAACATGTATGATTAAATATTATTAAATCGTGTAAACCACTGGTTTTTTGTTTGTTTTTATTTTTTTTATTTATTTATTTTCTTTTTTTTTTTTATTGTTATACTATAAGTTCCGTGCAGGTTTGTTACATATGTATACTTGTGCCATGTTGGTGTGCTGCACCAATCAACTCGTCAGCACCCATCAACTCATCATTTACATCAGGTATAACTCCCAATGATATCCCTCCATCCTCCCTGCTCCCCATAATAGGCCTGGGTGTGTGATGTTCCCCTTCCCGAGTCCAAGTGATCTCATTGTTCAATTCCCACCTATGAGTGAGAACATGCGGTGTTTGGTTTTCTGTTCTTGCGATAGTTTGCTGAGAATGATGGTTTCCAGCTGCATCCATGTCACTACAAAGGACACAAACTCATCCATTGTATGGCTGCATATATTCCAAGGTGTATATGTGCCACATTTTCCTAACCCAGTCTGTCACCGATGGACATTTGGGTTGATTCCAACTCTTTGCTATTGTGAATAGTGCCGCAATAAACATACGTGTGCATGTGTCATAATAGCAGCATGATTTATAATCCTTTGGGTATATACCCAGTAATGGGATGGCTGGGTCATATGGTATTTCTAGTTCTAGATCCTTGAGGAATCACCATACTGTGTTCCACAATGGTTGAACTAGTTTACAATCCCACCAACAGTGTAAAAGTGTTCGTATTTCTCCACATCCTCTCCAGCACCTGTTGTTTCCTGACTTTTTAATGATTGCCATTGTAACTGGTGTGAGATGGTATATCAATGTGGTTTTGATTGGCATTTCTCTGATGGTCAGTGATGATGAGCATTTTTTCATGTGTCTGTTGGCTGTATGCATGTCTTCTTTTGAGAAATGTCTGTTCATATCCTTTGCCCACTTTTTGATGGGGTTGTTTGTTTTTTTCTTGTAAATTTGTTTGAGTTCTTTGTAGGTTCTGGATATTAGTCCTTTGTCAGATGAGCAGATTGCAAAAAATTTCTCCATTCTGTAGGTTGCCTGTTCACACTGATGGTAGTTTCTTTTGCTGTGCAGAAGCTCTTTAGTTTAATTAGATCCCATTTGTCAATTTTGGCTTTTGTTGCCATTGCTTTTGGTGTTTTAGACATGAAGTCCTTGCCCATGCCTATGACCTGAATGGTATTACCTAGGTTTTCTTCTAGAATTTTTATGGTATTAGGTCTAACATTTAAGTCTCTAATCCATCTTGAATTAATTTTTGTATAAGGAGTAAGGAAAGGATCCACTTTCAGCTTTCTACTTATGGCTAGCCAATTTTCCCAGCACCATTTATTAAATAGGGAATCCTTTCCCCATTTCTTGTTTTTCTCAGGTTTGTCAAAGATCAGATGGCAGTAGGTGTGTGGTATTATTTCTGAGGACTCTGTTCTGTTCCATTGGTCTATATCTCTGTTTTGGTACCAGTACCATGCTGTTTTGGTTACTGTAGCCTTGTAGTATAGTTTGAAGTCAGGTAGCATGATGCCTTCAGCTTTATTCTTTTGACTTAGGATTGTCTTTGCAATGCGGGCTCTTTTTTGGTTCCATATGAACTTTATAGCAGATTTTTCCAATTCTGTGAAGAAAGTCATTGGTAGCTTGATGGGGATGGCATTGAATCTATAAATTACCTTGGGAAGTATGGTCATTTTCATGATATTGATTATTCCTATCCATGAGCATGGTATGTTCTTCCATTTGTTTATGTCCTCTTTTGTTTCACTGAGCAGTGGTTTGTAGTTCTCCTTGAAGAGGTCCTTTACATCCCTTGTAAGGTGGATTCCTAGGTATTTTATTCTCTTTGAAGCAATTGTGAATGGGAGTTCATTCATGATTTGGCTCTCTGTCTGTTACTGGAATATTAGAATGCTTGTGATTTTTACACATTGATTTTTTATCCTGAGACTTTGCTGAAGTTGCTTATCCGCTTAAGGAGATTTTGGGCTGAGACAATGGGGTTTTCTAAATATACAATCATGTCATCTGCAAACAGGGACAATTTGACTTCTTCTTTTCCTAACTGAATACCCTTGATTTCTTTCTCTTGCTTGATTGCCCTAGCCAGAACTTCCAACACTATGTTGAATAGGAGTGGTGAGAGAAGGCATCCCTGTGTTGTGCCAGTTTTCAAAGGGAATGCTTCCAGTTTTTGCCCATTCAGTATGATATTGGCTGTGGGTTTGTCATAAATAGCTCTTATTATTTTGAGATACGTTCCATCAATGCCGGATTTATTGAGAGTTTTTAGCATGAAGGGCTATTGAATTTTGTCAAAGGCCTTTTCTGCATCTATTGAGATAATCATGTGGTTCTTGTCTTTGGTTCTGTTTATATGCTGGATTACATTTATTGATTTGCGTATGTTGAACCAGCCTTGCATCACAGGGATGAAGCCCACTTGATCATGGTGGATAAGCTGATGTTGGCCTCATAAAATGAGTTAGGGAGGATTCCCTCTTTTTCTATTGATTGGAATAGTTTCAGAAGGAATGGTACCAGCCCTCCTTGTACCTCTGGTAGAATTCGGCTGTGAATCCGTCTGGTCCTGGACTGTTTTTGGTTGGTAGGCTATTAATTATTGCCTCAATTTCAGAGCCTGCTATTGGTCTATTCAGGGATTCACCTTCTTCCTGGTTTAGTCTTGAGAGAGTGTAAGTGTCCAGGAAATTATCCATTTCTTCTAGATTTTCTAGTTTATTCACGTAGAGGTGTTTATAGTATTCTCTGATGGTAGTTTGTATTTCTGTGGGGTTGGTGGTGATATCCCCTTTATCACTTTTTATTGCGTCTATTTGATTCTTCTCTCTTTTCTTCTTTATTAGTCTTGCTAGCGGTCTATCAATTTTGTTGATCTTTTCAAAAAACCAGCTCCTGGATTCATTGATTTTTTGGGGGAGGGTTTTTGTGTCTCTGTCTCCTTCAGTTCTGTTCTGATCTTAGTTATTTCTTGCCTTCTGCTAGCTTTTGAATGTGTTTGCTCTTGGTTCTCTAATTCTTTTAATTGTGATGTTAGAGTGTCAATTTTTGATCTTTCCAGCTTTCTCTTGTGGGCATTTAGTGCTATAAATTTCCCTCTACACACTGCTTTAAATGTGTCCCAGAGATTCTGGTATGTTGTATCTTTGTTCTCATTGATTTCAAAGAACATCTTTATTTCTGCCTTCATTTCGTTATGTACCCAGTAGGCATTCATGAGCAGGTTGTTCAGTTTCCATATAGTTGAGTGGTTTTGATTGAGTTTCTCAGTCCGGAGTTCTAGTTTGATTGCACTGTGGTCTGAGAGACAGTTCGTTATAATTTCTGTTCTTGTACATTTGCTGAGGAGTGCTTTACTTCCAATTATGTGGTCAATTTTCGAATAAGTGCAATATGATGCTGAGAAGAATGTATATTCTGTTGATTTGGGGTGGAGAGTTCTGTGGATGTCTATTAGGTCTGCTTGGTGCAGAATTGAGTTCAATTCCTGAATATCCTTGTTAACTTTCTGTCTCATTGATCTGTCTAATGTTGACAGTGGGGTGTTGAAGTCTCCCATTATTATTGTATGCGAGTCTATATCTCTTTGTAAGTCTCTAAGGACTTGCTTTATAACTGTGGGTGCTCCTGTATTGGGTGCATATATATTTAGGATAGTTAGCTCTTCCTGTTGAATTGATCCCTTTACCATTATGTAATGGCCTTCTTTGTCTATTTTGATCTTTGATGGTTAAAGTCTGTTTTATGAGAGACTAGGAATACAACCCCTGCTTTCTTTTGTTCTCCATTGGCTTGGTAGATCTTCCTCCATCCCTTTATTTTGAGCCTATGTGTGTCTCTGCATGTGAGATGGGTCTCCTGAATACAGCAAACTGATGGGTCTTGACTCTTTATCCAATTTGCCAGTCTGTGTCTTTTAAATGGACCATTTAGTCCATTTACATTTAAGGTTAATGTTGTTATGTGTGAACTTGATCTTGTCATTGTGATATTAGCGGGTTATTTTGCTCATTAGTTGATGCAGTTTCTTCTTAGCATCGATGGTCTTTACATTTTGGCATGTTTTTGCAATGGCTGGTACCAGTTGTTCCTTTCCACGTTTAGTGCTTCCTTCAGGATATCTTGTAGGGCAGGCCTGGTGGTGACAAAATCTCTAAGCATTTGCTTGTCTGTAAAGATTTTTATTTCTCCTTCACTTATGAAACTTAGTTTGGCTGGATATGAAATTCTGTGTTGAAAAGTCTTTTCTTTGTGAATGTTAAATATTGGCCCCCACTCTCTTCTGGCTTGGAGAGTTTCTGCTGAGAGATCTGCTGTTAGTCTGATGGGCTTCCCTTTGTGGGTAACCCGACCTTTCTCTCTGGCTGCCCTTAACATTTTTCCCTTCATTTCCACTTTGGTGAATCTGGCAATTATGTGTCTTGGAGTTGCTCTTCTTGAGGAGTATCTTTGTGGCGTTCTCTGTATTTCCTGAGTTTGAATGTTGGCCTGCCTTACTAGGTTGGGGAAGTTCTCCTGGATGATACCCTGAAGAGTGTTTTCCAACTTGATTCCATTTTCCCCCTCACTTTCAGGCATCCCAATCAGACACAGATTTGGTCTTTTCACATAATCCCATACTTCTTGAAGGCTTTGTTCATTTCTTTTTCCTCTTTTTTCTTTAGACTTCTCCTCTCACTTCATTTCATTCATTTGATCCTCAATCGCTGATACTCTTTCTTCCAGTTGATTGAGTCGGTTACTGAAGCTAGTGCATTTGTCAGGTATTTCTCATGTCATGGTTTTTATCTCTGTTCAGTTCGTTTATGGCCTTCTCTGCATTGATTATTCTAGTCATCCATTCTTCCATTCTTTTTTTAAGATTTTTAGTTTCTTTGCACTGGGTACGTAATTCCTCCTTTAGCTCTGAGAAGTTTGATGGACTGAAGCCTTCTTCTCTCAACTCGTCAAAGTCATTCTCCATCCAACTTTGATCCATTGCTGACAATGAGCTGTGTTCCTTTGGAGGGGGAGATGCCCTCTTATTTTTTGAATTTCCAGCTTTTCTGCCCTGCTTTTTCCCCATCTTTGTGGTTTTATCTGCCTTTGGTCTTTGATGATGGTGATGTACTGATGGGGTTTTGGTGTGGGTGTCCTTTCTGTGTGTTAGTTTTCCTTCTAAGAGTCAGGATCCTCAGCTGTAGGTCTGTTGGAGATTGCTTGAGGTCCACTCCAGACCCTGTTTGCCTGGGTATCAGCAGCGGAGGCTGCAGAAGATAGAATAGTGCTGAACAGCGAGTGTTCCTGTCTGATTCTTGCTGTGGAAGCTTCGTCTCAGAGGTGTACCCAGCCGTGTGAGGTGTGAGGTGCTGGTCTGCACCTAGTGGGGGATGTCTTCCAGGTAGGCTTCTCAGGGGTCAGGGACCCACTTGAGCAGGCAGTCTGTCTGTTCTCAGATCTCAACCTCCGTGTTGGGAGATACACTGCTCTCTTCAAAGTTGTCAGACAGGGTCATTTGCATCTAAAGAGGTTTCTGCTGCTTTTTGTTTAGCAATGCTCTGTACCCAGAGGTGGAGTCTACAGAGACAGGCAGGACTCCTTGAGCTGCTGTGGGCTCCACCCAGTTCGAGCTTCCCAGCAGCTTTGTTTAGCTACTTAAGCCTCAGCAATGGCGGGTGCCCCTCCCCAGCCTTGCTGCTGCCTTGCAGTTAGATCGCAGACTGCTGTGCTAGCAATGAGGGAGGCTCCGTGGACGTGGGACCCTCCCGGCCAGGTGTGGAATATAATGTCTTAGTGTGCCGTTTGCTAAGACCCTTGGTAAAGCACAGTATTCAGGTGGGAGTTACCCGATTTTCCAGGTGTTGTGTGACTCAGTTCCCCTGGCTAGGAAAAGGGATTCCCTTCCTCCTTGTGCTTCCCAGATGAGGCGATGCCTGGCCCTGCTTCACCTCTTGCTGGTCGAGCTGTACAGCTGACCAGCACTGATTGTCTGGCACTCCTCAGTGAGATGAACCTGGTACCTCAGTTGAAAATGCAGAAATCACCCATCTTCTGTGTCGCTCGCGCTGGGAGCTGGAGGCTGGAGCTGTTCCTATTTGGCCATTTTGCTCCCAAGCCTACCACTGTTTTTAAAAGTAGTGATTTTGCAACAGTCGTTGAGTTAAACTATACAATAGTCTAATTTCCTAATTCATTTATTGAAAAGTCTTTTATAATTATTATTCTGTTATTTAATGCTGTCTCAGATTAATTTTATCCAAAATCATATATTCAGTTGTTACTAGGTTTTTCCTGAAGTTAAGAAGTTAGTTATAATCAAAACAAAGGCAACAATTAACCAACTAACAGCTATTATAAATAGATATAGATAATAATGACTTCATAATGTATACATTCACCTATATAATGTACTGTATGTATATTTACATTGAGTTACATGTCTTATTTAAATCTATACCTAATCCATACAGAAATCTGTGTTCATATGTATATCTATATTGAAATTCATATATTTATCTATATAAAACTGTCAGTTATTTTTCCACAAATGTCACTTGGGCATGATTTGCTATGTTTTTTTAATCTTTTTGGCACATGTTAGCTGGGAAAACTTTTTATATGATTACATCAGGAACTAAAATCACAAATATCCACTGATAATACTAGCAATTTTATGCAGAAAGATACAGATAACTACTCTATTTATTGAGTTTTTAATCCTTGCCAGATACTTGCTTTCCATCCATGCACCCATTTGTCTCTCACTAAAATCTGGTAAGCAGTAATATCTTTCTAGTTTTTAGATGAGTCTACTGAGGTAAAAGTGATTAAGACACTGTTCATGTAGGTCCCCAGAGGCAGTAAGTGCTGGCATGTAGGCTAGTGGTCACTCCTGAGCAGCCAATATGCTGCTCCTTAGTGACCAACATTATGAAAGGCCCAAAGAAGAGAGAAGATGACCAGAAACACAGTGGTCACCAATCCCTCAGTATTTGTTGAACTTTCATGGATGTGAGAGTCTATGCAGAAACCTAAAATCGAGGTCACCCTGGGCCCAGCCCAGAATCTAGCAGGATTGCTGTTTCCTGTGGCTAACCCCATTTCCCTGCCCAATCATGCTACATCTGGGTCATTAATGCTGGAGTAATCAGCCTCCAAAGCCTGTCAGACACTGACTAAGCATTTGTGTTTCACCCTCACCTGCATGAAGTTCTATTCTTCTGGCTTCAATTGTGACATCACAGCAGTCCTTTCTAGAAACTGTGTGCTTTTTGTGGGTCTAACTCCTAACGTCCCTTTGGGACAGCTGCTGGGCACCAGTAAGCAGGGAGGGCATTGTTTGCCACTTTTTCCCACAAAAGTAATTTATGCTGGCTTAGTTGGTCCTCCCTGGATTTAAATCAGTTAAGTACAGAAATACAAGCCTGTTTTTCAAAACATAAATCACTGGCCTCAGCTATTTCATCTGTAAAGAAAGTTTGTTATGTTTCAACTAAATATTTTATTAAAATAATACAGAAAGGTATATGCAATACAAACTAAAAATAGGAATTTAGCTGTGAAAGTACTAATTGTAACATATGGGAGAAATTACTAAGCATAATATTTTGCAAGGGCATTCTATAATCTCACAAGTTTTTAGATTCTATTAGTAAGTGTAGTAAATATATAACAAAAGACTGAGGATTCATCAGCATTCAAAACATATTGCCTGGTGTCTGAAATCTGAAGTGAATGACAGGAGTTTTATACTTTATTCAGCTGTCTTCTCTTTAGTGGAATATGATGAATTGGAGCAGTGGCTTAATGGACATATCTTTATACTGATCATCTTGCTCTCTTTATACTGACACTATAACCTAAAAGCAATTTTTGATATAAATTTGAAACATTAAATGGTATAGAATAAAATTCTGACTAACTCTGAAATTTATATCCCTCAGTGTACATACAAAATTGTTTATTGGTGAATCTTAATCCATCGTAGAAAGGTCTATTACCCAAGAAAAAATAATAAAATTGAATTTCTAATGATTCAAAGTTAAACAGTGTCCAGGCCTCTGGCTACACCAAGTTAGAGCTTTGTTTACCCAGTGTGGTTATTCAACAATTTGGAAACTCAAATTGTCACTGGGCTTTGAAGTTCATGCTTTGGAGGCCAGCCAGTGTATCTTTGGGTAGGCCATACCAGGAAAAAGAAGTAAGCAGGGCTGTGAGAATCAATGGCAAATAGAATGAAAACAGAAGATAAAACTATTTTTTTTTTTTTAAATGACCTCAAACCTAAAAGCTTAAAACCCTTACAATCTGGTGTAATGATAGAAAACTCTTTTCACAAATGCTAATAATCCCTAGTCTGGGATAGGTCTGACAGTGTTACTTGATTGCAGTATTATTTCTTACTAAGCCTAAATTGCAACCTCAGAGTCCTTTCAAGGTCATGCTGAGCAATCTATCAGAATTGGCACTGTGGCTAAATATAATTGATATTGCTACTCTAGAAGATAATGCTGCATCACAGACTAGTTGAGACTTGATTCAACTCAGTCACTTCCATTTATCTTCATCACTGAATTATTAAAAGTTTGAATTACCATTTTAATATATTATGCTCAAATTGATTGGTAACCACAAGGTAGGACCAGATGGCAATAAATTCAAGCAAGTTGTTGGATTTTTTTTTTCTTTTTGGAAGGGTTGGAGGAAAAGGGGAAAAAATAAGGTACTTCATGAAAAGGTGATGATTTTATAGAGGTTTTGAAAACATGCCAGATTCTGTGGTAATCTGATGTACTTTGGCAAATACGTGTTTTTCTTTTCTTTTCTTTTCTTTTTTTAAAGGAGTCAGGGCTTTAAGTTCCTTCAAATCTATGCTTTTCTTCTGCAGGAAACCATACAGAACATGAAAGTAAACAAATAATCAATAATCATGGTGATAAACTCTATTTCTTCAAAGAAACGAAGAATTAAAGAAAACCCATGAACTATAAATTATTTGCAGTGTTGAACCAAAGCAACTGAACTGCACAGCAAACAACTGTGATAGAGCAGAATGAAAGACAAAAAGGGAGAGTGGAGGGCTCTGAAGGTGGCAGATCTTCGAAAAAGATGTTAAGTATTGGCACCAAAGATGAAAGCACCTTGCCAAGTTTAAAGACTCTTGCTAGCAGGACTGAAACATAACAAGGCTTGATTACTAAGATAAGCAGCAAAAACAAAACAAAAACAAAACCTCTAGGGTCCAGAGGTAACTGATCTCAAGACAAACCAAGTCTATAGTGGAAGATAACTTCGGGAAGGAGTGGCTACATACTTTGCTAACAATTGCCAGTAATAGACTGGGGGATTCAGGACGACCAGAGAGAAAAACAGATGAAAATATGAAAGAGGGTTTTATAGCTATATCAATATTTATCAATCTAATTGACAGATATGTTAGTCATATATATAAGTATAGCAATATATAGGTGTAATTTGATATATAAAAATTGTGTATACATTTTTTAATATTTATAAATTTATATATAAATATATGTATAAATATATATATATATAGAGAGAGAGAGAGAGTAGCAATAGGAGCCCTTTAGGCACAAAAAGTAAAGGAAAAAAATCTTGACTACCTCTATGTCCCAGGAAATTTTTGTAATAGTTCGCCCAAGAAAACTCATCTTATTAAAGTATGAATAATACAAAAGTTGTATACATAACATTCATGCAAGTTACTATGTATTATATGAAAAGTAATAACAGGTTCTGACACATGAAGAAAACAAACTAGAAAAAAGTTACTACAAAGATAAAATATATAACACGTTATTTCACAGTTATTTTTAAAAATAACATAGAAGAAATATTAAAAAGCAAAAACACATATTCAAATAATAGGCAGATATTGGCAAATGATTGCTAGTCAAAAGGAAGGAAGGAGTGACTAAAAATTAGTACTAGTACTAGTACTGGTAGAACTCAGAAAAGCAATAAGGCAAAAAAGACACATAACTTCAGAAATAAAACCGAGGTAAAGAAACTCAAGGTAATATATATGATAGATACAAAAAAACAAACACAAGGAAGTGAAATGTAAAAAGGGACTAGGAACTTTCAAAGAGAAATGACATATTTTAGTATACAAATATATATATATACACACACAAAATAAATACAAATAATAAAATAGAGCAAAACAGTGACCCAAAATAATTATTTTTATAAATAACTCCAGAATAACTTTTTAAAAATAAGGCTTAAAGCTATATTCCAGTGAAACTGACCCAAGTCCAGTAACAACATACACTGGACCGTTTAACAAGTTTGAACTGAGTGAGTCTACTTACACACAGATTTTTAAAAATTAAACTTGAGGATGAAAAATATAATATATGTGGTATGCAAAACCCATATATACAGAGGACCAACTCTATATGCTAATAAAATGACTAGAAAATGAAGTAACTAATAGAAAATGAAAATGTGAGGCTGAATGTAGTGGCTGATGCCTGTAGTAGCAGGGCATTGGAGGCAAAGGTTTGGGGATTACTTGAGGCCAGGAGTTTAAAACCAGCCTGGGCAACAAAAGAAGACCCCATCTCCACAAAAAATGTTAAAAAAAAAAAATAGCTAAGCATGGTAGTGTGTGCCTGTTGCCCTAACTGCTCGGGAGGCCAAGTTGTGGGAGGATCACTTGAGCCCAAGAGTTCCAGGCTGCGGTAAGCTATGATCACCACTGCACTCCATTCTGGGCAACAGAGAGATCAAGAACTTGTCTTTAAAACAAACAAACAAACAAAAACCACAAAGAGGGCCAGGCACTGTGGCTCACACCTGTAATGCCAGCAATTTAGGAGGTCGAGGTTGGCGGATCACCTGAGGTCAGGGGTTCAAAACAGCATGGCCAACATGGCAAAACCCCGTCTCTACCAAAAATACAAAAATGCGCCAGGTATGGTGGCGCAAGCCTGTAATTCCAGCTACTTGGGAGGCTGAGGCAGGAGAATCACTTGAACCCAGGAGACAGAGGTTGCAATGAGCTGAGATTGGAACACTGCACTCCAGGCTGGGCGATAGAGCAAGACTCTATCTCTAAAAAAAAAAATAAAATAGAAAATAGAAAAAACGAAGGAAAACAAAAACCCTGAGAATAAGGCATGTATCACACTTATTCAGGGCTGCAATAAATGCCAGTAGAGAATGTTGAAACACCTAAAAAATATATGCAAGGAAACAGAGTGTGAGCCAGGTGTAAATATCCAGGCTAAGTGTCCTTTAATTATCTTTTTCTTTTGCTACAAGAAGGCAGTTTGCTACAGAGAAGTTTCAAGGAAATCATGAACGGCTTCATATCCAAGTAGTTAGCCTCACTAGAAAAGAACCACAGGTTTCCGAGGGCCAGTGTGGACACTGAGGGCAGCCAGCCAGGGAACTGCCCTGTCACCTCAGTGGCTCACTCTCCTTCAACTGAGAATCATGCTGTGTGTTCCATTTCCCTTGGCCTTTTACCAGTTGACCTTTCGACAGAATATTTCAGTAAGAATACATTTTCATGTCCAAATCCAAGATTGTTGTGTAGAATTTTCTATAACTAATCACAGTGCCTCTCAATTCTACCTTTTCTGAAGTTTATACTTCATAAATACTTCATTCTGTCAGTATTCATGCCATGAAAATCACAGTAAGATTAATTGTTTTTCTCAGCCAGCATATTTTGTTTTCTAATATTTAAAATTAAAATTACTTGAATACTTCCTTCATACTTATTCTGTTAGGGATCTGTGTTAAAGAATAAAGTTGGTTTTTTTTTTTTTTTTTTTTTTTTTTTAAGGTTTGAAAATCGTCAAGCAAACTTTAAGAGCAAAATTTCCAAGACAGCAGAAAGTTTTAAAAATAATATAGCTGGTAATTATTTTCTCCTGATTAAACTTAAATATTCACAGAGACAGTGAAATTCTGAACTTACCAAATTTGTTACCGTTTTCACATGTGCAGCTATCCACACCAGCCAAAAGGGTTCCTCAATATTATCTGGGAGAGGAGTATAAACATAATACGCCCCAAGGACCCTTGCAATCAGAAACAAAATAGTCTTTCTTCCCATGATGTTTCCCTTCTGCTTTTTCTACTTTGGCAACACAGCAAATACATGTTTGAAACATTCAGTGGCTGAATTTTCATTGTTTTAAGTCCTGCCATAAAGTGTTACATAACTTCCTGAGTACAAATTCCACTGTTGAGTTTTTTATTTCATGGGCCTAAATAAATATACTTAGCAGAACAACAAAGGAGAGCTCTGAGAAACAATCAGCACTTATTTTCTGCAAGTTCCGTCCAATCCAACAGCCTTATTATGTTGCTAGGCAGTTAGTAAACATTTAATGCGCAGTTACTAAGAGTTGAATACTGTGTTTTTAAAAAGGCCATGTGACAGTGCAGGAAACCCAGTGTATGTCTCAAATAACAAACCTTAGAGTAAGGAAGAACAAACATAATTTTTTTGTTGTTATTATGTTTTGTTTTGTGTTTTTGAGATGGGAGTCTGACTGTCACCCAGGCTGGAGTACAATGGCACGATCTCTGCTCACTGCAACCCCCGCCTCAAGGGTTCAAGCAATTCTCCTGCCTTAGCCTTTCAAGTAGCTGAGATTACAGGTGCACACCACCACGCCTGGCTAATTTTTGTACTTTTAATAGAGATGGGGTTTCACCATGTTGGTCAGGCTGGTCTCGAACTCCTGACCTCAGGTGATAAACCCGCCCAGGCCTCTAAAAGTCCTGGGATTACAGTCGTGAGTCACCGCGCCTGGCCCAAACAGAATATTTTAAAACTTGCAATCATGGTGGAAGGGGAAGCCGGCACATCTTCACATGGTGGAGCAGGAGAGAGAGCAAGTGAAGGGAAGGTGCTACACACTTTCAAACAACCAGATCTCATGGGAACTCTATCACAAGAACAGCATGGGGGAAGTCTCCTCCCATGATACAATCACTTCCCTCCAGGACCCTCCTTTAATATGAGATTTCGGTGGGGACACAGAGCCGAACTACATCAATATCTTAACCTAGAAACTGTACAATAAAAATACAATATTACAATCCTTTGGCACCACCATCAATATGTGCAGTCTTTCATTGACCAAAACGTTGCTATGGGTGCATGACTGAATGTAGAAGCAGATATATGTATGTATAAAACAAGAAACATATTGTAGAAATTGGCGCATGTGATTGGAGAGGTGTAGTAGTTCCACTATCTGTCATCTTCAAGCTGGAGAACCAGGAAAGCCGATAGTGTAATTCAGCCTAAGTGTGACGGCCTGAGAACCAATGCTGTAACTCCCAACCTAAGTCTGAAGTTGTTATTAACCTCTGTATTTCTATCTTTTTAAATTTGAGGATAATTGCTTTGTGGCCAAGAACTTAAAAAAAATGTTTCATATGTACTTTAAAAGAATGTGTATTATGACATTATTTGGTATGAGTTCAATTTGTGTAAATTAAGTCAATTTTATTGTGTTATTGAAACTTTTTTTTTTACTTAATTTTTGTGTTTTTCTATCAGTTACTGAAAAAAAATGAGTTAAAATCTTCTACTACAGGTTCTCAACTTTTGAAAATCCCCAAATCTCCTCACAAGAACTCACAAAGAAACGAATATAACAAAACCAAAAACCTATGGACAACATAATAAGAAGAAAAATGTGAGGCAAAAATATAACAACAAACCAGCTTCCAAGTATCTATGTTGGGAATAATTTATCAACAACTACAAAGCCTCTGTGGTATAAGCTTCCCTACGTGCAGGTGGAAGCAGAGGAAAGCGATGAAGTATTTGACAGAATAAGAATTAATCAACAAATATTCACCTGAAATTGTGGTTACAAATCTGAGAAAACAGTTGAAACTGGCTGGGGTTTGCACAGCCTTATGCTGAGTATAAACTATCTTCAGTGTGACCTGAAGGGGGTGGAACAGGCTGGGGCCTACTGTCCCTCAACACTAGTCAATCAAAGGCTCTTCCAGAAAAGAACTCCATACTGAGAAGAAATTGGAAAATAATCTAAATTAAGCAGGAAATGGGGAAAGAAGCAGATTAAATTGTGTGAATAAAATGGAATATTTTATAAGAACAACAGAAGAAGAAAAGTTATTAATAGAAAATACACAAAATCATGGTTCCTTTCTAAGGAACTAACTTCTAAGTTAATGAATTTCCTGTGAAAACAAGCCTCAGAAATAACTGAGGTTAAATATCATTCAGAGTCATTATAACAGCAAACATAATAAGCAAAACAACCTCTTTATAGACAATTAAAGCCCACAAAGCAGAGGAAAACTATATCCTAATGTTTTAAAATAAGCCAAAGTCATTAACACAATAATCTGCAATGTGAAAGAACATCATAAACCAGAATTATGAAAACTCAGAAATTAGTCAATAACACACAATAAAGAACCCCCAAACAAATTAAAGAACAAACAAACAACACCATTTCAAAAATAAAGACTAAACCAAAATGGACACAGAGGCGAATAAAAATTATATAAAGCTACAAGGAATACAGAAAATGTCATAGGGGAAATATGGCGTAAAAATGAGATAGAAGTTTCAAATAAAAGGAAGTTACTGGCTACATACTCTATGATTCATTTTTATGAAATCCTGAAAAAAGTAAATTTACAGAAAAAAATGGATCAGTAGTTTCTGTGGGGCTGAGGGCAAAAAAAGGGTTTGACTACAAGGGAGAAATAGGAGAAAATATTTTCAAGCTACGAAGCTGTTCTGTGCCTCAATTATGGTAAAATTTACATGATGCTATACATTTGCCAAAACACACAGTATTGTATACCAAATATGTTGAAATTTATAGTATATAAACATATAAGTGAATGCAAAAAGAAATTAGGATCAAAATTAGAATGACTTTTAAAAAAACAGCAAATGAAGACAGGGAAAGAAGATCCAACATAGATATAATGATACTGTACATGAAAGAAAAACCAAAGGAAGGGAATGGAACAATTATTCAAAACTACAATTCAAGATATTCCTGAAATCTTAAAAAAATTAAGATTTGAAGCTACATATTAATGAGGTAAACAACATAACAAGAAAAAAAGTTAAAGCATTGTAGCCAATACTGACACATTCTATTAATAGTAAGATTATTAAACTTAAAAATTCCCTTGCACAGGCCAGGCGCAGTGGCTCATGCCTGTAATCCCAGCACTTTCAGAGGCTGAAGCTGGTGAATCACGAGGTCAGGAGTTGGAGACCAACCGGGCCAACATGGTGAAGCCCTGTCTCTACTAAAAATATAAAAATTAGCCGGGCGTGGTGGCACGTGCCTGTAATCCCAATTACTCAGAAGGCTGAGACAGAAGAATCATTTGAATCCAGGAGGCGGAGGTTGCAATGAGCCAAGATGGTGCCACTGCGCTCCACCCCGGGACAGAGAAAGACGCTGTCCCCAAAAAAAAAAAAAAAAAAAATCGAATAACTTATGTAATAGAAGGCAGAAAAATCTGATTGTCTTCAGATATTATATAGCACTTTTTAGACCAAAAGGAAGTTTTATATATAAATACATCTTGACATACTGATCTAAATAAATAATTGAATAAATAAATGAAAGAGAAGAGACAAGTCTTCCTTATGGAAGAATTCCAAACAATTTATGTAGCTCTGACCCCATAGGAGATAAAGTTTAGTTTTCCCTGCTCCTTGAGTGTGGACTGAACTTAATGAGTTGCTTCTAAGGAATACAGAAAGATGGAGGAAAAAGTAATTTTATGGTAGAGACTTCTGGGAAAAACTGCCTTGGCCAAATGAATAAGGTTAATATCATCAGTTACGAGTCATGGTGATAGCATTGTTTTCCCTGATGTTATATGAAAAGGTCATTGCTCCTATGTGGTCTTCCTTTCAAACCCATGATCCAGACTGATTATGAGAAAACATAGGACAAATACAAATTGAGGGACATTTCACAAAATACCTGATGAGTACTCCTCAAAACTATGAAGTCATGAAAAATAAGCAAACACTGAGAAATTGTCATAGACCAGAGAAGTCTAAACAGACATGACAAATAGAAACATTGGGTCATCCTAGATTAAATTCTAGAATCGAAAAAGGCCATGACTGGAAAAAATATTGAAATTTTTGAAAAAATCTGGAGTTTAGTTAACAGTAATATACCAATGTTGGTTTCTTATTTTTGGCAAATGTATTATGGTTATGCAATATGTTAACAATAGGGGAAATGGGTGAAAGTAATACAGAAATTCTCTATACTATCAGTGCAACTTTTCTGAAAATCTAAATATTATTTCAAAATAAAAAGTTTATTTTTACAAAATAGAGAGTAAATGGAGAGAACAGATGCAAAACATTTTAAACTATTTTCAATAATCACACTGCTGGCTGTATTGGTATGTTTTTCTAAAAATAACTTCTGTGTAATGTGTGATAAAGCAGGTGAAAAACAATATAATTCTATTGTCTCCAGTGTACATGAGAAGCAGGAATCTTCGTGTGAAGAAAAGAAGATATATATATAAGATAAAAAGATAGATAAACTGATTTGAATTGGAAATAGTATGAATTCAAGAGATATGAGTTATAATAGTCATCACTTCCTATTTACAATTTCAACAGAAAAATGTTTTGTGATTCATTATTTATGTTAACTCTTTCCATTGTGTTTGGTCATTTCACTTTCATCATGTTACGGAATTTTAATCTATTCATGTTTCCTCTGATTTATATAAACTAGGAACAGCTATTAATTTTATCATGCCGTTTGCTTCATCAGTTCATTTACATGGTTCTTCTCTATTAATTCTTTTTTTTTTTAAATCTTCTTCTCTGCTAAATCTATAAATTTTTTGATGTAATAAATTATATTGATATATATTCTGATACTGTGTCACTATGGCATGCCTGCCTGCTCAAATTGTATTTTCTTTTGATACATTGCTGGATTGCTTCCCAAAAAGATTTGGAATGTTTTTATTGTTTTTTTGTCACTTGGAATAATTTCAATTACAGTAGAATTAATTAATTTTAAATAACTCATGCAATTCTGATAAAACTCATATTACTATGAATCCATGTTTTGCTGATGCCTTCTCCAGTGATGTATTACTAATTAATTTTCCAATTTTTCTCAGCTTTATAAATTAAGGGAGGATTTTTTTTTTTTTCTTTTCCAGCTATGGTGATTGTTTTTCCAGTAATTACTTGTTTTTTTAAACTTTGATTTTAGGTCCAAGAGTACATATGCAGGTTTGTTACATAGCTAAACTCATGTCACAAGGGTTTGTTGTACAGATTATTTCATCACTCAGGTACTAAGCCCAGTACTCAATTGTTATTTTTCTGCTCCTCTCTCTCCTTCCACCCTCCACCCTTAAGTAGGCCCCAGTGTCTGTTATTTCCTTTTTTGTGTCCATGAGTTCTCATCATTTAGCTCTCACTTATAAATGAGAATACACAACATTTGGTTTTCTGTTTCTGCATTAGTTAGATAAGTATAATGGCCTCCAGCTCTATCCATGTTCCCACAAAAGACATGATCTCATTCTTTTTTATGGCTGCATAGTATTCCATGGTATATATGTACCACATTTTCTGTATCCATTCTGTCTTTGATGGACATTTAGGTTGATTCCATGACTTTGCTGTTGTGAATAGTGCTACAGTGAACATTCACATGCGTGTATCTTTATGGTAGAATGATTTATATTCCTCTGGGTATATACCCAGTTATGGGATTGCTGGGTCAAATGATAGTTCTGTTTTTAGCTCATTAAGGAATCTCCACACTGATTTCCACAATGGTTGAACTAATTTACACTCCCAACAATGTAGAAGCATTCGCTTTTCTCTGCAACCTCAGCAGCATCTGGTTTTTTTTGACTTGTTAATAATTGCTGTTCTGACTGGCATGAGACGATATTTCATTGTGGTTTTGATTTGCATTTCTCTAATGATCAGTGATATTAAGCTTTTTTTCATATTCTTGTTGGCCACATGTATGTCTTCTTTTGAAAAGTGGTATCTGTTCATATCCTTTGCCCACTTTTTAATGGGGTTATTTGTTTTCCTCTTGTAAATTTAAGTATCTTATATATGCTGGATATTAGACCTTTGTCCAATGCATACTTTGCAAATGTTTTCTCCCATTATGTAGATTATCTGTTTATTCTGTTGCTAGTTTCTTTAGCTGTGCAGAAACTCTTAAGTTTAATTTGATGCCATTTGTCAATTTTTGCTTTTGTCGCGTTTACTGTTGGCGTCTTCATTTTGAAATTTTTGCCTGTTCCTATGTCCAGAATGGTATTGTCCAGGTTGTCTTCAAGGGTTTTTATAGTTTTGGATTTTACATTTAAGTCTTTAATCAATCTTGAGTTGATTTATATATATGGTGTAAGAAAGGGGTTCAGTTTCAATCTTCTGGATATGGTTAGCCAGTTATTTCAGCATCATTTTATTAAATAGGGAGTCATTTCCCCATTGCTTGTTTTTGTCAGCTTTGTTGAAGATCAGTTGGTCGTAAGTGTGCAGCCTTATTTCTGGGCTCTCTATTCTGTTTCATTGGTCTGTGTGTCTGTTTGTGTACCAGTACCATGCTGTTTGAGCCACCTGTGACAAACCCACACCCAACATCATACTGAATGGGCAAAAGCTGGACACATTCCCCTTGAAAACTGGCAGAAGACAAGAATGCTCTCTCTCACCACCTATTCAGCAGAGTATTGGAAGTCCTGGCCAGAGCAATCAGGCAAGAGAAAGAACTAAAGGGCATCCAAATAGGAAGAGAGGAAGTCAAATTATTCCTGTTTGCAGATGACACAATTCTATAACTAGAAAACCCCATAATCTTGTCCCAAAGCTCCCTCAATCGATAAACAACTTCAGCAAAGTTATAGAATACAAAATCAATGTACAAAAATCCCTAGCATTCCTATACACCAACAACAGCCAAGCCAAGAGCCAAATCAGGAATACAATCCCGTTCACAATTGCCACAAAAAGAATATAATACCTTGGAACACAGCTAACCAGGGAGGTGAAAGATCTCTACAATGGGAATTACAAAACACTGCTCAAAGAAATTAGAGATGACACAAATGGAAAAATTTCCCACGCTCATGGATAGGAAGAATCAATATCATTAAAATGGCCCGCCTGCCTAAGGCAATGTGCAGATTCAATGCTATTCCTATCAAACTACCAATAACATTCTTCGCAGAACAAGAAAAAACAATTTTAAAATTCATGTGGAACCAAAACAGTTGGAATAGCCAAGACAATCCTAGGCAAAAAGAACGAAGCTGGAGGTATCAAGTTACCTGACTTCAAACTATACTATAGGAAGTATCATTTTTCCCCCTATTTGTATCTTACCCATGCCCTCTAGGTTTTATGTGTGTGCCCCCAATGGCACGTAGCGGTCACATAATTATTTCAATACCTTCTGTCTTCTTTTTCATTCCCAATATTGTGTCTTTTTTATTTCTCTATAGTCTGGCGAGGGGCATGTGGTGTTATTTGTCTTATTCGTCTTCAAAAATTATCAGTTTTTGATTTACTTACCTTTCATTTTGTTTTCTGTAAGTGGAAAAGTATAAGCCATATTTTAATTTTAGGGAAACACTCTACTAGACATTTATTTTTGTCCGTTATTACATCCATTCTAACATTCATACACATATATATTCAAATTATATATACCAAAGTGATGGAATATAAAATCCTATACAATTCACCCTGTCATGCACATCACTGCCTGTGACAGCTGATAGGGAAAACAGTACACATCGAGGGCATAGATCTTTTTGAACCGCTGCAGTAGCTCAGTACTGAGACTGAAGTTTGCCTTATTTGGTGCAAGCTGCACGAAAATTAGTGAACAGAATTTGGTTGGAGATGAAGTAAAATAATCAAGCAAAGAGTGTAGGCCTACAATTGAAAGCAGTCTTCTCTTTGAGTTTATATCAAAGCTGAAAGTATATCACATGGCAGTGAACTTGAATTCCCCATATTCATTAACAGGCTTGAAGGTATGCAAAATTTACATTATACTTATTTTTATATATGTTTTTCTTTATTATAATTACAGGCAAGCTGAAAAAGTGGGCAGCTGCACGCAGTTGCAAAGGCTGCTGCCCAGCCTCTAGCTCACTGAGGACGCAGTGGGAGCCAGAGGGGTGGTGCATCACAGCCAGGGGAGTAGCGTGTGGACCCCATGAAGGCCTAGGTGAGGCTGATCCCATTCCCTCAGTTGTTTGGGGAGTCATGGGCAGTGGCACGGGAGGAGGAGCTGGCATGGTAGATGGCAGTCCAGCCCACCGCCACTGCCACACAAAACCTAGGGTACGGATGTCATTTCTGATAACAGATTGAAATAGATTTCATGATTTGCATATATATTTTAAATGCTTCTTTATACACATGCTCTTACACACAGATATGTATATATATATGTATAAATTTTGCATTGGTCTTAAAGATCCATGAGAAATTTTACCTATTGCACGGTGGGCCTAGCCACGTATTTGATGTGTGTAATCTTGGATATGCTCCTGCTGTGAAACCACAAATGTGATTTTAAAAAATAAATAAAAAGGAGAGAGGTCCTCCTGCTGGAGTTGGAGTCAAACAAAGATGTTCCCAGATAATCTTGCTACAAATGTGGATATTTCTGTCCACAGTGAGGCTTGGAGCAGACTTCTGTGAACTGCCCATAGTGTCATTAGTGTCATTAATGTCTCACCAAGGCACATGCTAGGAGAAATTGTTCCAGTAAGTTCTATCAGTGAGAGTCTTTTTGAAAAGACTCTACAGAGCTATGTGAAAAAATTAAAAGTACTAGTTCACATAACCCAAATGGAACAACGTTCTGGATTAATCAGAACTAGATTTAAAAGGAGCTGCTATGTCTCAAGGGCAAATGATTTTCTTCATAGATGGTGAGTGTACAAAATAGGCTCAAACATGACAAGAGAAGAGTGGTATGTTCTACCCTTGATATGATCCATGAGGGTACCTCTGAGCTCACGGCAGGCTCTGATATGACCTATGCTGTGTTCAGCTAGCAGCTCGGTTTCTGCTGCTATCCTGTTCCCCAGAGAGAAATGCACAGAAGAAAAATTGATGGACTCTTCCTTTCAGAACACATCTAATGACACAAGGCCTTTTTTTTACTTTTAAGAAATTGGAACATATGATCCTTGCTAGGAAAATTGATGGACTCTTCCTTTCAGAACACCACCAATGGCACGAGGCCTTTTTTTACTTTTAAGAAATTGGAGCATACAATACTTGCCATATATATATATACATACATATATATATATATATAAACACACACACACAAACACATATATATATCTCACTATATGTATATAAACACACACACACATATGTTGGAGTCCTAACCCCCGATAATTTACATGTGATTTTATTTGCAAACAGGGTCTTTACAAAGACGGTAAGGTTAAAATGAAGTTATTAGGGTGGGCCCTAATCTAATCTGACTGCTATCTGTATAAAAAGGGAAAATTGGAGAAGAACACATACAAAGGGAGAATATCATGTGAAGATTGGAGTTATGCTGCTACAGGCCAGGAGTCCTGAAACAGATCCATCCTTGGTGCCTTCAGAGGGATCATGGCGTGCTGACACCTTGATCTCCAACTTCTAGCCTTCTGAACCATGAGGCAATAAATTCCTTTTGTTTATTTAAGGCACTCAGTTTGTGACATTTTGTTACAGCAGCTCTAGCAAACAAACACAATGCTGGAATGGATATTTCAGCAGAAAAACCTAGAGATTTCTTTTAGGATGTGGCTGTTTGGAGGTACTTTGGAAATGTTACTCCTTTACATGTTAGATATGTGTGTCAGAAACCTACACCTATGTGTTTCCAGGAGACACAGGCAGATCATCAGTAAAAATAACAGATGAGTTGTAGAAATTTGGATAGAAAAAATCAAGAATTTCTTCTGTATACTTTCCCTGGGTATTATGAAGGTAGGTTGTGGAGCTGTATCATCAAGACTTGGGACTTGGACTAAGACACAAACTATAACATAAACCCTTGCCTTGGTACCTAGAGAATATTGAATTTGACTCTCAGGTTCTGTATAACTATTTCTCTTAGAAAGGAATATGAGATGTAAATACAAATCGATGTCTGGATAACATAGCTACAAAGAGACTGAAAACATTGGACTTTTTAGCTGTCGTGGCATGGGGTGTAATCAAGTCTTCCCCTACACTGTCAAGAAATAAATTAGAATTGTTGAAAGATACAACATTACAGCTAGGTAGTTTCTGTACCACTGTAGGATGACTATAGTTAACAATAATATATTACATAATTTCAAACAGCTAAAAAAGGATATTGAACATTCCCAACACAAAGAAATTCTAAATGTTTGGGATGATGTGCCAATTACCGTGATATAATCACTATACATGATATGTATTGAAACACCACTATGTATCCCATGAATATGTACAATTATTGTCAATTTGAAAATAAAATAAAGTACATTATAACAGATGACTTTTGTTCACTTGTTTCCAAACTTAATGGCTTGATCACAATGCTCACACCACCATACAAAAGGGAACAAACTTTGAAAGTAAGATCCAGTGAAATGAACACCAGCATGCAAATAGTAACAGTGCCTGGATAAAGCCACAAAAGAAGTTAGTGAGGTAAGGGACTGCAAAGGAAGCTAGTCTAGCTGTGGTTCCTTCCAGAAATATTCTGGGACCAAATTTACAGAATAAATAAAAAAGGATTGACTGGCCTACCTTAGCATATGTTTCTACCACATACTTATGTAGCAAAAAAAGAAGGGCTTTCCTGCTCTGCAAGATACAAAATTTTTCAAAAATTAAAACAAACAGGAGCCACCCTTCCTGTTTCAAGGCTTGAAAGTGCATACTAGTGACACTACACACTAGTGTAGTGCTTACAAAATCGAAAGGATTTTTAGTCAGGAATCATTGTGAAAAATGTTCAGACAATAGGACAATCAACAAAATTTACTTCCTAGAGAGCTGCATTTTTAATGATTTGCTTACAAATCAGCACATGCTGTTAAAAAGAAGAGATTTCTAGTACTTGTTTTCCTAATTAGAATGGGCAGCCAGTATGTTAAATGATTAAAAAGAACTGGAACCAGATTCAGTATCATGAAAAACAAATTACAAATTTTAAAATATATCGAGTTTAAAGCGGGTCAAATCAGAATTATGAAAAATACAATTCTCTTAGTGTATATAGCATAGCATATAGTATCAAATCTCCATTTAGATTTTATTTCTCAGAGGAAAAAATTAACAGATTCCCGTGACACTTATTTTCATTTGTCATAGTCAAGGATGCGTTTTTAACTTTGGGGTACTGAAATTGAGTGAAAGAAAAAGGGCTCTTTGAACATAATTAATTTCTCTCTACATTAAAATAATCTTATTTTGTTTGTGGACTGAATTGCCTTCTGAATAATGGAGAATTGAGAAAAATGTCTGGTCCCAATTGAATAAGTTGCTTTTGGGTCAATTGGATGGTAGATTTTTCACACACACATGCACGTACTCATACATACACACATTTTTTACTACATTTTTAACTTCTTAATTGGATTCAACTGACTATGCTTAATACTAAAATTTATAACATTGTACCATGGATCTGTTTTCATAGCAATAAATTTTCAGTTTTCTGTTTATGATTCCAGTCAACAAAAGGACTACGAAGTGATTTATTCTTTAGGTAATTTCAGATGATACATTCGAAAGTTTTTGGGAGAAACTTTTCTAGTCCATACTCAAATGCTCTTCATTATTGAATGCATATTTAGATCAGGTTCTTGAATTATATTGATCTGCTGCCTCCTTTAAAAAATAAAATTTAACTGAAAATGTTTTTAAAAATGGCCTCCCAAAAGATAACTACATCCTAATGTCTGAGGGTTACTTTATAAAGAAAAGGGTGGGGGAAATATGCAAATGCAATTAAATTGAGGATCGTGAGATGCAGAGATTATCCTAGACCATTTAGGTAGACCCTCCTAAGTATAAACACATGTGTTTTTCTAAGAGAAGCCCATAGGGAGATTAGACACAGGCAGAGAAGAAGGTAATGTGAAGATGAAGCAGAAAGAGATTGGAAGATGCTGGCCTTCAAGATTTAAAGTGATCTAACAATAGTCAAAGAATACTGGCAGCCACCTGAGGTTAAAAGAGGCAAAGAGCACCTTCTAGAGAGTCTCCAAGAAAGGTGTGTCTCTTGCCTATGACTTGGTTTGGACCTAATTTCATAGTTTAGGACCGCAGAACTGTAAAAGAATAAATGTCTGTTGTTTTAAGCAACTGAATTTGTAGTAATTTGCTATAATAGTCACAAGAAACTAATATAGGGTCCATAGAATTTATTTAGTCCAGTGGTTTCCATACATTTTTAGCAGCAAGTTTGTTCCATTCTTTTTTCTCTTCCCACTCACTACAACAATTTCTGTGCCTATCTGGAAACTATCTTTCCTAATTTGCCAATAACCACTCTTATTTCTCAACTTTAATAAGCACTGGTTCTTATTAGGACCAACATAATTATAATAAATTATAAGTAAGGAGAAAATAGGCCAGATTACATACATTTTACATATTCAGGGTCTGCAAGTCAGAAAATTTAATAACTGTTCAAGGACACACATTAACTGCTATAAAATGATTCAAATATAGATTTAGACAACTCAAATGACATTGTTCTTTGCCCCCAAACTACAAAATATCACAAATTACAATCCACCATGTAAGGGCTATACATATACATCATCATCATATATTTATAAATTCTTATCCAGCCAACTTACATACATATCTCTTATCCTAAGACCTAGGCGTAAATAAAATGGTGAAGTCATGTATGATAAAGCTCCATGAATTCCATCCTCAATATGGTCGTGAACAACTTGGACTCCAACATTTCGAAGTCTTGTAACATACATAAGTCCATCGTCTCTTAAGACATCATGTTGACAAGTAAGAATATAGGTTAGTGGCAAATTCTGTAACTGAGAATCATTGGCCAACAAGGGTAATGCTCTGCTGTCTGTAAGTCCTGGCAATGAATAACTAAGTCCTCCAAGAATTGGTTCAGTATACACATAGTCTTTTCTATACTTCTCAGGAAGGAGAATACTCCAGTTAACAAACTTAAACAGATGTCTTGACTCCAGAGGCATGTGTTGGTTTCTTCTCATTGCCCGGGGAAGTGCTTCATCCTTGGTGAAATATAAGCTCACGAGTTTTATGGCTACATCCCTGGTCAAAACTATACCATGCTCATTTTCTCGGTGAGATGGCAAATAAGAATCTGTTATCTGTAGGCCAGGGTAAAGTAAGACTTGCATCTTGATTTTATGTTTTATTTCAGCATCATTCTGCACCTGAAAATATATGGTAATATTCTGTAATACAAAATTTTCCAAAATACCAGGAGAATAAAATTTAATCTTAATTATCTAGCAATCATGAGATAAACAAATCTACATAAATTGATGTGATATATCATAATTATTTTTACAATATTTAAAATATATTTCCATGGCATGAAAAAAAATTCAAACCAATTTAAAATTAAAATTTTTAAAATATTGATTTTGTGTGTGAGGAAAAAAGGAGAAAGAATAAGAGAAGGGGGGAAAGAGACAGAGAATGTACAAGGCAAGAGAGATATGCAGGATATTTTGGTCAAAAATCACAAATGAAAATGATCCAATTCTAAAGATATTTCTAGGGGAAATTGACAGTACAAATAAGTTTGTAAAAATCCTTCTTAAATAAAGTAGCCAGAGTGAGTTGAAGAAATAAATATAGCTATTAAATCATATTATTTCATTATAGAATCTTAAAAAAGTCTTAAAAATTTTTAGAATATGTTCTTTGGCAACAAGGTAGACATTACCAACATCATACCATAATTTTTAAGAAACATTATCCCAGTGCAAAAGCACATGGACCAAGGTGAAGAAAAATAAAAAGCCAATCAACAGGTATTTTATGAAAAAGATGCAGTGTTGGAGAAACAAAGGAAGAAAATTATGACAAAAATTGATGTGCATAAGTTTGATACGCAAGGAAAAAATGTGAAGTACTTAATAAGGAGTGCCTTTTCTTTTCCAAAGAGAAAGGCATTTGAGACCTCACCTATGACCCTGCAGACTGCAAGAGAACACCTTGAATTAATCTCCCAGGAGTTATTGCTTGGCTAGAGGCTGGCATCTGGACAAATGAAAATACCTGCTACTGCTCCAAGTGAAAAGCTCAGGACCACAGAAGGTACCTCTAAATCAACCATTCACCACAGTGATTAGCTGAACAGAAAGGAAAAACTAAATTGAAGTCCAAGAGGTACCTCAGAAAAGGAAATGGTATCCTACCATCTCCACAACGTACTTCCAAGATGCTAGAGGTTTAAGCTCCACAATGTACTTTCAAGATGCTAGAGGTTTAAGCTCCACAACGTACTTCCAAGATGCTAGAGGTTTAATGAGTGTGGAATGAAAATGAACCAAAATAAAGTTAACTTACAGAAACCTTCCTAGATCCCAAATCTCTCTGCAGTGCCCTTAGGTAGATAACTTACTAATCAAAGATTGTTATCAATAGCCCACCCTCAGTCATCCTACTCTCCATCTTGCTAATCTAGGAAAAAAAACAAACAAACAGAGAACACATAAACAGGGACAGGTCAAAAAGTGTCCATCAATACCCTTGCCTGACCCTACCTTTCCTTTCTGAAATGCCATATGGAATAAATCACTTCAACAAATGTGTCAGTATTTCCCATTTCTATGTTCCCCATTATGTCATTTGTTACTTTGCCATTCAAGGCATTTTTCCTCTCTAATATTCTTCAAAACCCATGCTAAAGTCAGTTCTCTTCAAGATATTGGAAAAGCAACTGAGTCAGATTCTCTGAGGTTGGCAATTTTGCCATAGTGTTAACAACTATGTTATTTATCTGGTGTGTTTCAGATATTTTCTACACATTTTATATATACTCATAAGCATATATGTGTGATTATGCATGTGAATACCTGATGAAAGGAAACGCTTCTTTTTTAAATTCCCAAATCTTTATTACCTCTTTAAGACCAATTGTCATTTTTCCTTTTTATACAAAAATGTACATGATTAATCTTTCTACTTGGTTTTGAATTTCACAAACACTGACATGATACCTGAGTTGTCATTGTACCCCTTACTGGACATAAGATAATAAAGTCATTAATATCTTATGGGAAAATCATTGAAAAATGAATATTTTAATAATATGGAAACCATAATATTATAAACCATAATATCTGATTTATAATTCTTTTAACAGGACACTATATCTGGAGCCAGGAATAATAAGATCCGAGAAACAGTAACAAGTATAAGACAAGTAGGTCCCAAAAGTAACGCTGAATGATTGACCTATCTATAGCTTAGTTCTTTGCTCCTAGACCTATATGGTCCCGAAGACAACGAGCTAAGCAAAGTTCAAAAGTGTGCATAAACATTAATACTAAACCAAAACAAGCCTAGAATGGAGCATTCTATAAAATGGAAATGAAGGAATGGATATATATTTCTGATTTTGTGGGTAACTAATATGTACTTGAGTGCAAAAAAATATGTGACATTCCTCTCAGGATGTTATTACTTTGTAAAGAATAAGAATGAAAAAGTAAAAGATCAAAAAAGTTGAGAGAACATATCTAGCTCATGACAATGTCCTTAGAGTTTAGACACTGGTAACTGATTGCTGCTGTGTGCCTCATACCTGAGACTTCGTGCCCTTGAAGGTTAATTGTCACATTACCAATCTGCAGCTGAGGGGGCCCTTGCAGACCTGAGAAATGAGATATCATCAATGCTGGCTTCTGCAGAATACTGAGCCTGGCAGTCAGGTAGGAGGGGAAGGCATGCAGAAGGGGCTGCTACGGGAAGTATGCCAACCTGGGCAGGTAGCATCTTGTGTCCCCATACCCATCAGAACCTACATCTTTTTGTAGAACAGGAAGCACAAGATTGATACCAGCCACTCAAACTGCAAATCATGCCATAGCTAACAGTGTGACCTCAATTATCCTGGATTAAGAAAATAACAGGTGGCCAACCCTAAACTCTGCCCATAACAAGGGGAAAAGTCCTTGGGACCTGAGTGAGGTCTGGGGCTAATCTGTGGGAATCTTTTCTGGACACTCCCCTTTGATTTGAATGCCTTTCCACTCATTGAACAATTTATTTATGAACCCTATAATAAGAATGAGTAGGAAACATTTACCAAATACTAGCAACATGTTGCAATATTATGCTAGAACTTACAGGAGATACAAAAAAATTATGAAACCTATACTTTTCTAAGTTATACTTTCCAAAATGCTTTCATATTGTTGCAAGATTTTATCCTTATAACCTCTGCTTATCCTTTCCAGGAAGGCTTCGTCCACTAACCTTACCTTGTTGTTTATATATCAGTTTTTTCTTTTTTTTGTAGAGATGGGGTTTCGCCATGTTGCTCCTAATGACTAATGAAGGCAATCATCTTCTCTTATGGCAATGTCCTTAGAATTTAGACACTGGTAACTGTATTTCAAATTTCTATTTACAGTTTTATCATATTTCCAATATAATAAAGACCTTTGGACATCTAAGTAACTCATAGACTGTGGAAGAGTTTAAGTAAAGTCCGTCTTTATTCTTAATCTTTTTCAACAATGAACATTATTTTCATGAAAACAAAATGGATACTACGTATTTGAGCTTTCCTTTATAATTAAACACGATTAATCCTAAACTTATGGTATTTACAGTAAAATTGTCTCATATATATTATTTGCTCTGTCCCTCCTTTATTAAGTCACCAAGTATGAATCTTTAATTTGTTCAAGTTATAGGTTGTGTTTTTCAAGTTATAGGCCATGCCACTGTTAAGATTGTCATCAAGAAAGTAATTTATTTATACCATGAAGACTGGTCTCCTAAGTCTATACTTTTGAAAGCAAAATTTGGGACCCAGTTCATGAAAATCTGCTATGCCATGCTAAAATGCTTGGAGTAAACATGTTGACCAGCACCATTTTCACTCCTACATCAGTGTTTTCATTCACAAACAACCCTCTTGGACAGCATGAATTGGGAGTGGTGGCTGAAAGGAAGTTGGTAACAAAGTCAGAGAAGGGATGATCCATGACGTCATGTCCTGTGTCATTCTATGACTAAACTGCTTCAAAGCCCATTCGAAGCAGTAATCTGCCATGGACACTTGTGCTTGACCTAAAGTCAACTCCAGAGAGTCTGAGGCATTACTGAATCCTCTCCCATTTCCCAATTACCCTGTGACCATTCAAAGGACATGGCACTTTCCTAGAGAATGATAGTTTCCACTGCCAGAGGAACATATTGCAGCCCTTGCACTTTGCCCCTCATCATCTACTACGCTTCTCAATCCAGTTACTGGTTCACAAGATACCCTACCATCTAGCTCCCTGATTTGAGTGTGTGTTATTCAAATTCCTGCATGCCCACACCAACTTATCCATGGCCTGTTATCCATGTAAGGATGGATTTACACAAAATGATAACTTGTTATTTGAGGAGTTCCTACATTGCTATTGATAAGTATTGCTCACCAAACTTAACATATCTGTCATTTTCAACCCAGAGCATTTAACTTCATAGCAACTGTGACTGCTATCCCCACTAATTTTCCTTTCTATCAACTACCCCTAACAACCCCAAACCTGATTCCACCAATACACAACCAGCCAATGGGTATCTTGATAAACTATGAACCACCATGAAGAAATTCCAATATGGGAGGATTTTTTTGGCCTCATCCAAGCATGCATGTTCCAACCATGCTGGAAACTGCAAAACTCCCACACGGGCTAGACAAGAGTCCAGGATAATCAGCCTGCTCTCCTCCTTGCAGGTTAATCCTGTCCTTTCCTGATACTTATTCTTCCCCTAAAATCCCACTTCCCACTTTGTGTCCTAAAAGTATGACAGTAAAACAGATTATATCACTCAAAAGTGCAGGACTCATGGTGATACCACTTCCAGGTGCAAGTAATAGAAGACAGATGTTTCTGCTTCTGATGGATTTCAGGCGACCTGTATAACACTGAATGATGGGATTACACAGAGGTAAACAAACAAAATAATAGAAACTAACATACATATTATCTATGTATGGGACATCATCCCATGTCCAAGAATGCTGTATGTCAGTCATATTTTTCTAAAAATTATCACCATTGATTATAATTTCTGATTAACATTTGCTATTAAACTGTTTTTAAAGAATTTTTTTTTATATTTTTAAAGAAGTGTCACATATGTAATATCATATATAGCCATAGAAATATTGGATGCCATAGAAATATTATTATAAATAAGATGATAAGGCTTTATTACCACCTTATGAAAGAAGATACAAATTAGAAGCAAAAGTATATTTAGAAAGACCAAAGCTATAAACCTAAATAAGTAGAGGTATCGTATATCATAGCTTCCTCTTTAAATTACCTACACTGAAATACTTATTTTTTAGAATATCTAAGAGAGTAGGACTTACTAATTACTTCAAAATATCAAATAAATTCCCATTATTTTACGAAAGTAAAAAGAATATCTCTGATCCTAAATAAGAGCAATGCACACATTATTTTAAAATAAAATGTGGCCATGAAATTGTATTTAGGTGATATGATTAAAGTTTAGAAATACTTTTTCCTCTTAATTAAAGATTAAGGCACCATGTCCACAAAAGTTTTCAAGCTGTAGTGATCATCCAGATCATTGTGACCAGCGAGCCACATTAGTGAGTTTAGGACACATCATGTGATGTTGCCAGGAAATCTAGCAATAATAGGTATAAGATATTCATTTCTTCTCAATAAAGAATACAATTGAAAAATGACAGGATAGTATATGTGCCCTAATCCATGAGAAAATCCTTTTATAATGTGAATGGAAACAAAAGAGTCATTTTTCATATATCTCTCAGTGGTGATTATTGATACCGAATTTTTAAAGTCATAATCTATAACATATTGTCGATCACAGGATCATGAAACATTGGAAAAAATGAGCTCTATAATCATTTCAAAGTAAAAGTTGATGCTTATGACCCAAAATAAAAACAGTACAGGGAGTAAAGTTTTTCAATGAAAATTTAATTCATGTAGAAAGTTTAGCAGTCCATGAAGAACAAATAACTTAAAGCATAATCATAAAAGTAAATAGGAAAGGATAAAGAAAATCACCTTATTAAATGCTCATGAAGTACACTGAGTTCTTCTGCAGTCTGTTCATCTGCATGCTGCACTATGTTCCCTCTGAACAGATAAATCAGAACATCTAAATAGACACTATGTTCTTATATAATTAATTAAGAAATAGAATGACGTTCTCTTAGAACGCACTCATTAGACATAAAACTCATGTTCTATTAGAATTCACTCATTCCTTCCCTCTGAAGGGTATAATCTATTCATGAAGGACCCACCCTCCTGCCCCAAACGCCTCTCACTAGGCTCAGTCTTTCCACACTGCCACATTGGGGATCAGATTTCAACATGAGCTTTGACTGGGAAAGACCAATAGAATAGATATTATGTATGTTTAAGAAATAGAAATAGAATAATTTAAGAAATAGAGTGATTTTTATTCACTTTTGTGCTGTCCTACAGATTTTACTGAGAATCACATCTCTGTTTGGGGCCGGTGTTACTAAGTATTGTTCTGCTGAAAAGTTATAAGGTAGGGTATCACATTTTCATGAATCTGTATGGCTACATCCAACTGTTATTTCTTTTTTCTTTCTTTCTTTTCTTTTTTGTTGTTTAGAGGCATGGTCTTGCTCTGTCACCCATGTTGGAGTGCAGTGGTGTGATTCTAGTTCACTGCAAACCTCGAACTCCTGGGCCCAAGCAATCCTCCTGCCTCAGCCTATTGAGTGGCTGGGACTACAGGAGTGTACCACTACCCCTGGCTATTTTTATTTTTTTGCCTAGACTGGTCTTGAGCTCCTGGCCTCAACTAATCCTCCCCACTGGGCTTCCCAAAGTGCTGGGACTATAGGAATGAGCCAATACACCAAGCCCAATTGTTGTTTCAGTTATGCTTGCTACACTTGCAAAGCCAAGCAAATGTTACAAATGTGCAAGAAGAAATTAGAGGTGTGGTAAGATGTTGCTTAATCACTATTGGGTAATTGTTGGAGCTTTCAGAATCTCTACATTCCCCAAACCGGTTTCAGATGAAATTTTAGACCAGACTGCTATACAATTTTACATAGTAATTAGTATAATAATCTCTAAGCAGGGCATTCTCCAATTTTTACCCTCTATCACACTCCTCATTTTACTCCAGCAAGATCTTTTAAATAAATGACATTATTTCAAGTAAATAGCAAACAAGTTCATGCTGGAAGAGTCCTCAGGAATCAACATGTCTAATGGTTTGCAAATTTTCTTCTTGGCAATGAAGCCCTCTTTTATTTTTCTCCTAAGAACATTTACTTAGAGCTCTAAACATGAAGGGCAACTAAAGTGGAACAGGTTGGGTTGAAAGGAGGCCCAGGCATAGAACCAAAGGTGAGGCTTTGTTATCACGGCCATTTTGGTTTCACAATAGGATTTTGTGTGTATGATGTCATAGATTAATATATACATATAGGCATATGTATATGTATGTATATGTATGTATGTGCATATGTACTTATATACGTATGTATAACATATTTTTCAAGTGTATATGTATGTCAAATATGTATGTATATAAACTTCTTCCTGTGCTTTATTCCTGAATCTTATAATACTTAAGAGGAAAGAAATTTTAAAAAATAAATAGAGAGGCACCTAGAGTAACGTTTTGGTTCAAGTTTTTATAACTAAAGTCATATTTTAAAAAGTACAGAGCAGTTTTTCTCAAAAAGAAGTCTGAAGAAGACCAGTTTCATCATTGTTTTAAAATAGAAAGGTAAGAGAATGAAGAATAAAAATTACATGAACATCTCAACGGATGCATAAAATGGCTTGACAAAATGCAGTATCTTTTCATAATACAAAATCTCAACTAATTATGTATAGAGGAAAGTACCTCAACATAATAAATAAAGGCCATATAGACAAGCTCACAGCTAACATCATAGTCAGTGGTGAAAAGCTGAAAGCTTTTCCTCTGAGATCAGGAACAAGACAAAGATACCCATTCTCACCATATCTATTTAACAAAATACTAGAAGACCTAGTCAGAACTGTTAAAAAACAAAAACACAAACAAACAAAAACATAAATAAAAAGCATCCAAATGAGAAAGAAGTAAAAATGTCTGGACCGGGTGCGGTGGCTCACGCCTGTAATTCCAGCACTTTGGGAGGCTGAGGCGGGCAGATCACGAGGTCAGGAGATCGAGACCATCCTGGCTGACACTGTGAAATGCCGTTTCTACTAAAAATACAAAAATTAGCTAGGCATGATGGCGGATGCCTGTAGTCCCAGCTACTTGGGAGGCTGAGGCAGGAGAATGGCATGAACCCAGAAGGCAGAGCGTGCAGTGAGTGGAGATCATGCCACTGCACTCCAGCCTGGGCAACAGAGTGAGACTCTGTCTCAAAAAAAAAAAAAAAAAAAAAAAGTGTGTTTGTAGATTACATGATATCAGATACAGAAAACCCTAAGACTATCAAAAACCTGTTAGTACAAGTAAATAAATTCAGTAAAGTCGCAGGATACAAATTCAACATTCAAAAATCACTTGCATTTCTGTATACTAACAACAAACTATCTTAAAAAGAAATTTTAAAAAATCCCTTTTCAACAGCAACAAAAATAAGTACATAAATAAAACACTAGGAATAAATTTAACCAAGGAGGTAGAAAGCTCTATACACAGTAAGCTATAAAATATTAAAGAAAGAAATTGAAGAAGACACAAGTAAATGAAAAGATTAACCATGTTTCTGGGTCCAAATAATTAATATTGTTAAAATGTCTATACTACACAAAGCAATGTACAGATTCAATGCAATTCCAACCAAAATTTCAATGGTATTTTTTACAGAAATAGAAAATTCATATAGAACCACAAAAGACTGAATAGTCAATATAATCTTGAGTAAAAAGAACAAACCTGGAGGCATGACAATCCCTGATTTCAAAATAAACTGTAAAGCTACAATAATCAAAACAGTATGGTACTGGCATAAAAACAAACATATAGACCAATGGAACAGGATAAAGAGCTAAGAAATAAATTGTTGTTTTAGTTCAGTTAGTGCTGCTGCAACAGAATGCCTGAGACTGGGTAATTTATTAAAAAAAAAAAAAACTGTCTCACAATTCTAGTGGTTGAAAGTTTCAAGATTGGGTATCTGCATCTGATAATGGCCTCTGGCTGCTTTAATCCATGGCTGAAAGAGAATCAGGAATCTGCATGTGCAAAGAAATCACATGGCAAGAAAGGAAGCAAGAGAGAGAAACCAAGGAAGCCAAATTCTTTTTAATAATCTGCTGTCTCGCAAATTAATTCATTCCCTGGAGAGCAAGAATTCACTCATTCCTTCCCTCTGAAGGGTATTAATCTATTCATGAAGGATCCCCCCTCCTGCCCCAAACACCTCTCACTGGGCTCAGTCTTTCAACACTGCCACATTGGGGATCAAATTTCAACATGAGCTTTGACTGGGAAAGACCAAGCTATAGCAATGGTCAATTGATCTTTGATAAAGGTGCCAAGAACACACAAGAGGAAAAGACAGTCTTTTCAATAAAAAATGTTGAGAATTCTCTATATCCACATGCAGAAGAATGAAAGTGGACATTCATTTCATTTCATATACAAATATCATCTAGAAATGATGAATCAAAGGTTTAACACTTAATATAAAACTGTATAGCTACTAAAAGAAATCTTAAAGAAAAATATCTTAATATTGGTCTAAGCAATAATTTGGGAGGTATGACTCCAAAAGTACAGGCAACAAAAGCAAAAATAGATATATAGGATTGCCTCAAACTAAAAAGCTTCTGCACTAAAAAAGAAACAATCAAGAGAGTGAAGAGACACTCTACAAAATAGAAGAAAATATTTCAAACTATGGGTTCAATAAGGGGTTAATATTCAAAATGTATAAAGAACTCAACTAAATGGCAAGAAAACAAATAATCCAATTTAAAAATTGGAAATAGAACTGAGTAGATATTTCTCAAGAGAGGATGTACAAGTGGTCAACAGGTATACAAAAAAGTGTTCGACATCACCAATTATCCAGGAAATGCAAATTAAAACCCTAATGACATATCAGTTAATGCCTGTTAGAATGGCTACTATCAAAAAAGGGAAAAAATAATAAGCATTGGTAAATGTATAGAGAAAAGGGACCCCTTGTACATTGTTGTTGGAAATGTCCATTAGTGTATCCGTTATGGAAAACAGTACCAGATGATTCAGCAACACCACTTCTAGCTATATATCCAAAGGAAACAAAGTCAATAACATGAAGAGATATCTGTACTCGCATATTCATTGCAGCAGTATTCACAGTAGCCAAGATATGGAATCAAACTGTTTGTCAGTCGGATAAATGGATAAAGAAAATTTGGTGTGTGTGTGTATCTACATATACACACACACAAACACACACAATGGAATATTATTAAGCCTTCAGCAAGAAGAAAATCCTATCATTGGTGACAACATTGATGAACCTGGAGGTCCTTACACTGAATGAAATAAGTCAGGTGAAGACAGACAAATACTGCATAATCTTGCTTACATGTAGAACCTGAGAAAGTTAAACCCCTAGAAGTGGATAGTAGGTGGTGGTTATGAGGAGCTGGGGATATAGATGCAAGAGGATGGAGATGGGGAAATCGGGGAGATGTTGGTGAAAGATTACAAAGTTTCAGTTACGCAGGATGAATAAGTTCTGGAGATCTAACATTAAGTGCGGTGACTATAGTTAATAATACTGCATACTCAAAATTTGCTAAGACAGATCTTAAACATGCTCACTATACAGAAAAAATAAATGGTAACTATGTTAGGTAACGAGTATGTTACTTAGCTTGTGTTAATTGTTTCAAAATGCATACATATATCAAAACATCATGTTGTACATCTTAAATACATATGATTTTTCGTTTTCAATTGTACCTCAATACAACCTTACAAAAGAGAAAAAAAAAAAAAACAGAAAATAAGAGAGTTGGAATTCTTCCCAAATTATTTAATGAAGCTAGTGTAATTTTTCTCTCAAAACCTGACAAAGACAGGAGGCAGAGGTTGCAGTGAGCCGAGATCGAGCCACTGCACTCCAACCTGGATGACAGAGCAAAACTCCATCTCGGGGAAAAAAAAAAAAAAAAAAACCTGACAAAAAGTGTTAAAAAATGAAGACTAATTTCAAAAGTACAAAACATTTAATGAACTAGAGCAAACAGAAAGCAGCAATGTATAAAAATTTTAATTCATCATGACCAAGTAAGGCTCATGCCTAGAATGTAAGCATAATTTAACATTTAATGTTTAAAAGTCAATTGGCATAATTTACCACACTAAAAGAATAAATAAGAAAAGTTACACGATCATCTCAATAGCTGCATTAAAATCATTTGACTAATTCAACACCCATTTATGCAAAAACTATCAGCAAACTAGGAGTAGAAATAACTTCCTCAATCTGACAAAAGCTAACTAGTAATTTCAGATAATACTATATTTATTGATGAAATATTGAAAAATTTCGTCTGAAAATACAAAGCAAGACAGTTATATTAAATATTTTACTAAAGGCCCCAGACAGTGCACTAATAAAAGAAAAATTAAAAGGAGTAAGTACTGGGAAGCAAGAACTTAAACTGTCTCTAGTCATTGAAAATATAATTGTATAGAAAATCCTAGGAAACTAAAACAAAAGCAAAAACAAAAACAAAACAAAGAACACTAGAGTTATAAGTGAGTTATTGAGGATATGATGGGAAAAGGCCAATATCAAAATCGATTGTATTTCTACATAGCATAGAAATAAGTTCCAAATTCCTAATTCCAATATGTTCCAAATAAACATTCAGAAAATACTATTTTTAATAAAATGTTAAAAAAAACTCAGGGTAAAATTTGGGAAAAGATCTCCATGATTTCTACACTGAAAATAGCAAAATGTTGCTAAGAAACTGAAGGGGATCTAATAAAATATGAGACATGCCATGTACATTAATTGGAAAACTCGATATTATTGAGATGTCAGTCCTCCCCAAAGTTATAGACTCAATGCAATCCTAATAAAAAATCAGTTAGTCTTTCTTTTTAAAAATTGGTAAGATAATCTAATATTTTAATGAGAAAGATATGGAATACTAGAAACATTTTTTTTAAAGAAGAACAAAGTTGAAGTCAGTGTAATATTGGCAGTAGGATAGACATGTATATCAATGGAACAAAAGAATCCAGAAATAGTTACACTAAAGTTAAATAAACGTTTACTCAAGTGCCACTGTAATTCAATGGGAAAGAATGGTCTTTTCAACAAATGGTACTGGAAGAACTGAATTATCTATAGAAAAAAAAAAATGAGCCTCAACTTCTACTTCGTATCATAAAAACAAATATAATGTACCTGTTGAGTGACCGCTGTTGCTAAATTGCCCCCAGAACTGTCTCCTGAAATGCAGATTCGGGTGGGATCCACTCCATATTTTGTGAGAATTTTTTCCAGAAGAAAAAATTTGACTGCAGCAAGGCCATCTTCAAACTGAGCCGGAAAGTGGTGTTGAGGAGCTAGCCTATAACTTTATAGAAACAATAATAAAGCATTTACAGTTGTATCTGTCCATTTAATTCTCAAATACCAAATAGATGCAATTTTACACCAGCCTTTCTTGTTCAGTGTTCTAAAAATCAAGCCTAAGTTTTCTACTAACTCTTGATTAAAATGAAAATTATTTTAATAAAGTATAAGGTCTTCAATCTTGTACCTAAAGTCCATGGATGGCATTATTTGTGAGGAGTCAGGGGAGTTTTATGAACTTCCTAGGAATTGTAAGCAAAATTTTTAGTCCAAGTGTGTTTTAGAATGGAGATGGTCTATGGCTTCCGTCATATTCTCAACATAACTTGTAATCCAAACACTTTTTTATAACCCTTATTTAAAAAGCACAATGGATTGCAGATCTGAGAGCATATTGTAGGCAGTGTCCTAGTTTATCAAGGTCATTTAGGTAAAAGTTTTACAAGCTGACGGTGCATATACTTCATCATGGATAATATCCAGTAGTTATTACTAGATAAAAATTTTGAAATATAAATAAAATTTAAATATGCCAGAGAGCTTGTGTATTTCTGGTAAATCCATTTGTAAGGCAAATTATCACACAATTCTTTTCATGGGCACAAATAGATTTTTTCCCCAGTATATGTAGACTGGTAAAACAGAAAAATACCTCTAGCAGCCTATTCGTAGAGCTTTTCCTTTTTGATCTTCAGAATGCTAAAGCGTGTATATTTCTATAGCCAGTAGGAAGTGCTGGTAATAGGGTTCTTAGAATTTTATTATAAGCTATCTAGAAAACTCTAAGTAATTTGTAGCTTAGACATAGATGTGTACCAAAAAGATGTTGGTATCTTTATTTAAAATACAGTGGATTTATACTTTTTAGACAAAGAATGACACAAATTGTAGGGATTTGATAGAATGTATAAGCCAAGCACAAACTTATATTATTATATCAAAACAGATATAAAGTAGTATTTAGATTACTTCAAAAGCTATGAAATTAAACTTCTCTTGCCTGCTCAAATACAATCCAATATCCCAAATGTGTAATAGCTAATATACTTCCTTCTGTCCAGCTATGTTACTTGGGACACTACTAGAGCCTTATAGGACCTGAGTCTTACATATCTAGAGCAAGTGTTTCCAAAACTGCTTACCCTGGGGTATCATTCAGATATTCTGACAATCACAGAAAAATAATAGGACACTGAAACTCTTTGAGGAGCGGTCTATGATGCAAAAGGTGACAAGTAAAATATATTAATTTAAAAAATTATATTTGAAGCATAGCTGACTTGATGTGGGAATCAAACCTCTACATGGTAAAGGCAAAAATCATAGTAGCCACAAAAAAAAAAAAATTCTCTTACTCCACACCTACAACGACAGCATCAAGTGTATTTGCAGTCCATCTATTCAGGAAGTCAAAAGCCCTCTGTTCTGAAATGAAGAAATAAACATCAAAGTATTTCATGTAATTAGAAAGCAGTAGAAACAGTTACAGATATGAATGTGAAAATAACTGTGGTTTGTGAATATCACATAGGAGCTTTTATTTCCACCCCCTATTTCCAAGCAGATGGACCTGCATCCACATGGCACACTCTCCCATTCCTAGTCTTTTCAGCCTCTCTCTCCAGGGAGAAAAGGATGACTTTACCGATTATTTTGGGGAGGATAAACTAGAATAGGTTCAGCCTATTGTAATTTTGTCTTGACATCTGCTGTCTGTACACAATGACCCTTCCCAGGACCCTTTGTATCCTGGTGCATTTTACTTCATCTGAAATAATGGTAATATTTTGACTTGCATTTATGTGAACTCTGTAAGTTTTTAATTAGTTCAGAAGTCAGAGGAAAAGAAAGTAATAGTATGTATTAAATCTCTAAACATGGTTCTTCAAAACCTCTGTCTTCTCTGAAGATGCCACATAATAAAATAGCCTAATAACATTGGCATTAAGACAGAGTCTAAGGAATAATCACCAGATATGAGAGAGCCTCTGGCAGGTCAGTGTGAAGACTTGATATACATATGAGTTTTGACATGCTTGACGTACAAGCCATTGACTTTCCCCAGACACATAACACACACACACACACACACACACACACACACACACACACACCCCTTTCCCCAGGTCCCCACATATCCTATTTACCAGGGCCCTGGCCAATCACATTGGCAAATTCTGTGACATCTGCTGCTGCTTTATTTACCACAAGATCCTAGAAATCCAGAGAATTCTAGAGTTGTGATCAAATTCCAGACTTTTCTGGACCTTCTCTTGCACATAAACAAAACTGCAAAGTAAAAACTAACCACGGGGTATATATATAACCTGGAACACAGGAAAGTAAGTCACCTAGTCTTTTAAATAGACAAAAATAACGTTTTCTTAAAGATTAAGTTAATTTTCAAGAAAAAGCCATGCATAGATAAAGACCAAAATGTACAAGACCTAAGAACTCTCTGAACTTTACTGTGTTAACAAAAGACCATATTTTCTTTTTTTTTTTTTTTAAATCTGCAGATTAGGGAGACATAGCCTTCCATGGAAAATAAAAGTGTGCTCCAGAGACCAAAAAGAGGGTCTGTGGCTTAAATACGGAGAATCAGCTGGCACCCCTCAATCAGAATCAGATCTATATATATAAATAAAGGATTCAAACTTATTCAAATAGTTCAAAGGAGCTGATTCCTGACTGGGTGGTTTCCAAGTCCCAAACTGAAAGTCTGTTAGATACCCCTTTCAAGCAACCGGTGGGAGGAGTTTTCTAGTCAAAGTGTTTTAGCTTGGAAACATCTTAGCTCAGGGGCACAAACAGAATGTTTGGATCTGCCTTCTCTGGGAACAAAGGGATGTGTGACCACCCTTTTCTCACTCATTATGGACACTGAGTTCTTAGTATCATAATTTGGGTATCTTTATCAGCCACAGGGAGTCCATTTCATCCAGAGAACTTGTGGTCTTATTTCCAGTTTCATTTCATAACCAACATTTTCCTGTATTTCTTAGTTCTCAAAGCAACTTTGATATGTTTTAGAGAAGAAAAAAGAGGAAGCCTGGGGGAAAAGAAAGAAAATTAAAATTTGCAAATACTAGAAAATAGTTATAATGTCTTTTTTCTTGGCGAAAAAATAGAAAGTATCTAAGTCTTTTCCAGTCTATTCACATATGTTTGGGAGATCTGAAAACGAATAATGTGTAAATATAAAACCAAAATATTGAAAAAAGACATCTAGAATTTAGCTAAGCGGAATGTTGGAATGTCATATCCTGAATAATAATTCTCACAGTTTTAGAAATTATTGATCACAGTCATTGCCTACGGTCTTTACATTGTAAAGTAATGTAAAGTAATTACAATTACTTTATAAAAGTAATAAAAAATTTATTTATTAAAAAAATAAAAGTAATTACAATTACTTTACATTGTCAATAAAAAGAGATATAAACCTCATAATCAGGAATACTTCTTAGTATTTTTCAAAGTGATATTTTCCCATCAGTGGCCATTTCTTTTATGCTTACTCAATTCCTAGGTAATATGTATATGAACACTTGGATATTTCATAGACCTGAAAAAACTTCAGTGGAATGAATGCATTTCTTTGAAGAGAAATGAGGCAAACTTGGTATTTATCTTATCGAGAAAGCAGGTTATTCTGACCATTTTAATGCATGATATAAATTAAATTATAGATGAAATCTAATTTATTGAAAATATAAAGAAGATAAAAAAATTCATAAAAGAAAAGAGTTGGAACATTCTGGATAATAATCCCTCTAGAGATCATCAGATGTCCCTCTCATTCACTCTGTGTGTACTATTTTTCTTCACAAAAACATTTATTGGATAATCACTGTATGAAAAATGCCTAAAAAGACAAGTAAGGAACTTCGACTTTATGGGAAGAGCTTACTATCACATAGTACTATTTTGTGCTTTCTTTTTAAAGTCAATACTAACGACTGCATTCTAAATCTTACTACTGTTTATATTATGTTATCAATAACTGCAAACTTGATCTTGTAGTAACCAAAAGCAAATGCTTTTGACTTGTTAATTAAAACATCTGCATCCCCTCAATGTTTCTGCTCCAAATTCAGATCCCAAGAAAAAAAGTTTTAGTAATTGACTTTATATCCTATTTTCATTTGATATATATTCATTCAATATGAAAGCTAAGGATAATAAAAAACAAAGCAAAACAAAAACTGAATTTAAAATCCCCTTTGCCAAACATATGTCTATGTCTCTTTATTAGATATCTAACATTTATATCTATACTTATCCATATCCAGACAAATATATATATAGATGTACATATCAGTATAAGTGTGTATATTTATATAAAATAGTTTTTATATCAAAAACGTAGGGCTAGCTACACTTTTTCCTTACACAGTGAACTTACTGGAACTTCCAAAACAAAAACCACCACCATGAAAATATATTACAGCTCGCCTTCGGGTTTCTGACTTTCTTTTTGGCAAGTACAATCGTACTGGAATATCAACAAATGTTGTATCAGTCACTGTGATGTATTCATCTGAAAGTGGTTGGGTATAATCCAGCCTGAATATCATGGATATAAACTCTTCATATCTCATAATACCCATATTTTCAAAACACATAGCCTGTAAGAACAAAACAAACAAAATTAAATATTTAGATATGTAAATAACACCAAATGTATATAAAAAGAAAGTTTAAAAGGAAGAAAAAATAAGCAAAGTAAACAAAAAGAAATAGACTATTTATAAATATTATTTCCAAATAATACTGTGAAGATCTTATTGCATAATCTTCTTGCCCTTGAAAATCTCAAATATCTGGCAAACTGGCCGAATAGGAACAGCTGCGGTCTGCAGCTCCCAGTGAGAGCAATGCAGAAGGCAGGTGATTTCTGCATTTCCAACTGAGGCACCCAGTTCATCTCATGGGGATTGGTTAGGCAGTGGGTGTAGCCCACAGAGGGCGAGCAGAAGCAGGGTGGGGCACTGCTTCACCCAGGAAGTGCAAAGAGCCAGGGGACCTCCTTCCCCCAGCCAAGGGAAGCCATTGAAGGACTGTGCCACCCAGCTGAGATACTACGCTTTTCCATGGTTTTTGCAATCTTCAAATCAGGAGATTCTCTCGTGTACCTACAACACCAAGGCCCTGGGTTTTAAGCAAAAAATGGGTGGCAGTTTGGGCAGACATGGAGCTAGCTGCAGGAGTTTCTTTTGTACCCCAGTGGTGCTTGGAGCTCCAGTGAGACAGAACTGTTCACTCCCCTGGAAAGGAGGCTGAAGCCAGAGAGCCAAGAGGTCTCGATCAGAGGGTTCCACTCCCAAGGAGCCCAGCAAGCTAAGATCCACTGGCTTGAAATCCTCACTGCCAGCACAGCAGTCTGAAGTCAACCTGGGATGATCTAACTTGGTGTGGGGAGAAGGGTCTACCATTACTGAAGCTTGAGTAGGTGGTTTTCCCCTGACCCTGCTAAGGAGGCTGGGAGGTTTGGACTGGGTAGAATTCAGCACCAAGTAGCAAAGTGTCTGTGGCCAGACTGCCTCTTTAGGTTCCTCCTCACTTGGCAGGGCATATATGAAAGAAAGGCAGCAACTCTGGTCAGAGGCTTACAGATAAAACTCCCATCTTCCTGAGACAGAGCACCTGGGGGAAGAGGACGCTGTGGGCACAGCTTCAGCAGACTGAAACTTTCCCGCCTGCTGACTCTGAAGAGAGTAGCTGATCCTGAGAAGGAGGAGTCTCCCAACACAGTGCTTGATCTCTGCTAAGGGACAGACTGTCTCCTCAAATGCGTCCTTGACCCCTGTGCCTCCTGACAGGGAGACATCTCCCAGCAAGGGTCAACAGACACCTCATACAGGAGAGCTCTGGCTGGCATCAGGATGGTGCCCCTCTGGGATGAAGCTTCCAGAGGAAGGAGCAAGCAGCAATCTTTGCTGTTCTGCAGCCTCCACTGGTGATACCCAGGCAAACAGGGTCTGGAATGGACATCCAGCAAACTGCAATAGACCTGCAGAAGAGGAGCCTAACTGTTAGAAGAAAAACTGACAAACAAAAACCAACAACATCAACATCAACAAAAAGGACCCCCACACAAAAACCCCGTCCAGAGGTCATCAGCCTCAAAGATCAAAGGTAGATAAGTCCATGAAAATGATGAAAAACCAGCCCAGAAATGCTGAAAATTCCAAAGACCAGAATGACTCTTTTCCAGATGATTGTAACTCCTCTCCAGCAAGGGCACAAACGTGGATGGAGAATGAGATTGACGAATTGACAGAAGTAGGATTCGGAAGGTGGATAATAACAAGCTCCTCTGAGCTAAAGGAGCATGTTCTACCCCACTGCAAGGAAACTAAGAACCTTGATAAAAGGTTATGGGAACTGCTAAGTAGAATAACCAGTTTAGAGAAGAACATAAATGACCAGATGGAGCTGAAAAACACAGCACAAGAACTTTGTGAGGCATATACAAGTATCAATAGCTGAATCAATCGAGTGGAAGAAAGGAGATCAGAGACTGAAGATCAACTTAATGAAATAAAGTGTGAAGACAAGATTAGGGAAAAAAAAGAATGAAAAGGAACAAACAAAGCCTCCAAGAAATGTGGAACAATGTGAAAAGACCAAACTTACATTAGATTGTTGCACCTGAAAGTGACAAGGAGAATGGAATCAAGTTGGAAAACACACCTCAGGATATTATCCAGAAGAACTTCCCCAGTATAGCAAGACAGGCCAATATTCAAATTCAGGAAATACAGAGAACACTGTATAAGATACTCCTTGAGAAGAGCAACTCTATGACACATAATCATCAGATCCTCTAAGATTAAAACAGAGGAAAAATGTTAAGAGCAGCCAGAGAGAAAGATCAGGTTATCTACAAAGGGAGGCCCATCAGACTAACAGTGGATCTCTCTGCAGAAACTCTACAAGCCACAAGAGAGTGGGGACAAATATTCAATATTCTTAAAGAAAAGAATTTTCAACCCAGAATTTCATATCCAGTCAAACTACGCTTCATAAGCAAAGGAGAAATAAAATCTTTTCCAGACATGCAAATGCTGAGGGATTTTGTTGCCACCAGGCCTGCCTTGCAAAAGGAAATATGGAGGAAATATGGAAAGGAAAGAAATATGGAAAGAAAATAAATATGGAAAACAAAAACTGGTACCAGCCACTGAAAAAGCACACCAAAATATAAAGACCAATGACACTCTGAAGAAATTGCATTGACTAATGTGCAAAATAACCAGCTAGCATCAGGATGACAGGATCAAATTCACACATAACAATGTTTACCTTAAATGTAAATGAGTTAATGCCCCTATTAAAAGACACAGGCTAGCAAATTGGATAAGGAGTCAAGACTCACTAGTGTGCTGTATTCAGGAGACCCATCTCACATTGAAAGACACACATAGGCTCAAAATAAAGGGATGAAGGAAGATTTACCAAGCAAATGGAAAGAAGAAGAAGAAGAAAAAAAAAGCAAGTGTTGCAAACCTAGTCTCTGATAAAACAGACTTTATACCAACAAAGATCAAAGAAGACAAAGAAGGACATTACATAATGGTAAAGGTACCAAGGCAACAAGAAGAGCTAACTATCCTAAATACATCTGCATCCAATATAGGAGCACCAGGTTTCATAAAACAAATTATTAGAGACCTTCAAAGAGACTTAGACTCCCACACAATAGTAGTGGGAGACCTTAACATCCCACTGTCAATATTAGACAGATCAATGAGACAGAAAATTAACAAGGATACTCAGGACTTGTACTCAGTTCTGGACCAAGTGGACCTAATATTCATCTACAGAACTCTCCACCCCAAATCAACAGAACATACATTCTTCTCAGCAGCACATAGCACTTTTTCTAACATCGACCACATAGTTGGAAGTAAAACACTCCTCAGCAAATGCAAAAGAATGAAAATCATAAAAAAAAAAAAACAGTCTCTTGGACCACAGCACAATCAAATTAGAACTCAGGATTAGGAAACTCACTCAAAATCGCAGAACTACATGAAAGTTGAACAACCTGCTCCTGAATGACTACTGGGTAAATAACTAAATTAAGGCAGAAATAACAAAGTTCTTTGAAACCAGTGAGAATGAAGAGACAATGTACCAGAACCTCTGGGACGCAACGAAAGCACTGTTAAGAGGGAAATTTATACCACTAAATGGCCACATCAGAAAGCTTCTGGTCTGAAATCGACACCCGAACATCGCAATTAAAAGAACTTGAGAAGCAAGAGCAAACAAATCCAATTTTTGAAAAGATTAACAAACTAGATAGACCACTGGCTAGACTAATAAAGAAGAAAAGGGAGAAGAATCAAATTGACACAATAAAAAATGATAAAGGGGATATCACCACTGATCCCACAGAAATACAAGCAAGCATCAGAGAATACTATAAACACCTCTATGCAAATAAACTAGAAATTCTAGAAGAAATGGATAAATTCCTGGACACATACACCCTCCCAAGACTAAACCAGGATGACATCAAATCCCTGAAGAGATCAATAACCAGTTCTGAAATTGAGGCAGTAATTAATAGCCTACCAACCAAAAAAAGCCCAGGATCAGACATATTCACAGCCAAATTCTACCAGAGGTACAAAGAAGAGCTGGTACCGTACCTTCTGAAATTATTCCAAGCAATAGAAAAACATGACTCCTCCCTAACTAATTTTATGAGGCTGGCTTCATCCTGATACAAAAAAACTGGCAGAGACACACACAAAAAAATTTCAGGCCAATATCCCCGATGAACATAAATGCAAAAATACACCATAAAATATGGGCAAACCAAATCCAGCAGCACATCAAAAAGCTTATCCACCACGATCAAGTAGGCTTGATCCCTGAGATGCAAGACTGCTTCATCCTGTGCAAAACAATAAACATAATGCATCACATAAACAGAACCAATGACAAGAAACTCAATTGATGTAGAAAACACTTTCTATAAAATTCAACAACCTTTCATGCTAAAAACTTTCAATAAACTAGGTATTGATGGAACATATCTCGAAACAATAAGAGCCATTTCTGACAAACCCATAGCCAATATCATACTGAATGGGCAAAAGCGGGAACCATTCTCTTTGAAAACTGGCAAAAGACAAGGATATGCTCTCTCACCACTCCTATTCAACACAATATTGGAAGCTCTGGCCAGGGCAATAAAGAAATAAAGCGTATGCCAATAGTAAGAGAGGAAGTCAAATTGTCTGTTTGCAGATGACATGGTTGTATATTTAGAAAATCGCATCGTCTCAGCCCTAAAACTCCTTAAGCTGATAAACAATTTCAGCAAAGCAATATGCAAAATCAATCAATGTGCAAAAATCACAAGCATTCCTATACACCAGTAATAGACAAGCAGAGAACCAAATCATGAGTCAACTTCCATTCACAATTGCTACAAAGAGAATAAAATACCTAGGAATACAACTTACATGAATTATGAAGAACCTCTTCAAGGAGAACTACAAACCTCTGCTCAAAGAAATAAGAGAGGACACAAACAAATGGGAAAACAAATTCCATGCTCATAGATAAGAAGAATCAATATCATGGAAATGGCCATACTGCTCAAAGTAACTTATAGATTCAATGCTATTCCATTAAGCTACCATCGACTTTCTTTGCAGAATTATAAAAAACTACTTTAAATTTTATGTGGAACCAAAAAAGAACCTGTATAGCCAAGACAATTCTAAGCAAAAAGAACAAAACTGGAGGCATCATATTACCTGACTTCAAAGTATACTACAAGCCTACAGTAACCAAAACAGCATGGTACTGGTACCAAAACAGACATATAGACTAATGGAACAAAACAGAGCCCTCAAAAATAACACCACACATCTACAACCATCTGATCTTGGACAAACCTGACAAAAACAAGCAATGGGAAAAGGACTCTCTATTTAAAAAATGGTGCTGGGAGAACTGGCTAGCCATATGTAGAAAGCTTATACTGGACCCCTTCCTTATACCTTATACAAAAATTAACTCAAGATGGATTAAAGACTTTAATGTAAGACCTAAAACCATAAAAACCCTAGAAGAAAACTTAGGCAATACCATTCAGGACATAGGCATGGGCAAAGGCTTCATGACTAAATCACCAAAAGCAGCTGCAACAAAAGCTAAAATCGACAAATGGGATCTAATCAAACTAAAGAGCTTCTGCACAGAAGAAGAAACTATCATCTGAGTGAACAGGCAACCTACAGAATGGGAGAACATTTCTGCAATCTACCCATCTGACAAAGGTCTAAACGCCAGAATCTATGAGGAACTTAAACAAATTTGCAAGAATAAAACATCAAATAGTGGGCAAAGGTTATGAACAGACACTTCTCAAAAGAACAAATTTATGCAGCCAACAAACACAAAAAAGAGCTCATCATCACTGGTCATTAGAGAAATACAAATCAAAACCACAATGAGATATCATCTCACACCAGTTAGAATAGTGATCATTAAAAAGTCAGGAGACAATAGAAGGTGGCGTGGATGCAGAGAAATAGGAACACTTTTACACTGTTGGTGGGAGTGTAAATTAGTTCAACCATTGTGAAATACAGTGTGACGATTCCTCAGTGATCTTTAATCAGAAATATCATTTGACCCAGCTATCCCATTACTTGGAATATACCCAAAGGATTATGAATATATCTACTGTAAAGACACATGCACACTTAATGTTTATTGCACCACTATTCACAATAACAAAGACTTGGAACCAACCCAAATGCCCATCAATGATAGAATAGATAAAGAAAATGTGGCACATATACACCATGAAATACTATGCAACCATAAAAAGGAATGAGTTCATGTCCATTGTAGGGACACGGATGGAGCTGGAAGCCATCATTCTCAGCAAACTAACACAGGAACAGAAAACCAAACATCGCATGTTCTCACTCACAAGTGGGAGTTGAACAATGAGAACACATGGGCACAGGGAGAGGAACATCATGCACCAGGGCTTGTAGGGAGGTGGGGGAAAAGGGGAGTGAGAGCATTAGGACAAATACCTAAGGTATGCAGGGCTTAAAACCTAGATGACAAGTTGATAGGTGCAGCAAACCACGATGGCACGTGTATACCTATGTAACAAACCTGCACGTTCTGCACATGTATCCCAGAACTTGAAGTAAAAGACAAAAAATAATAATAATAATAATAAATCCTTGTGTATAAAAAGAAGAAAATCTCAAATATTTAGTATTTTAGGCTGAGAGCTGTCCTATTCAAAATCCATTAATTTACTAGTAGTTTTTTTTTTGTGCTGCTGTAATTATTTTTGATTTGTAATTTTTTTTTCAGGGAAAAAAACCCATTTTGTAGGCATGCTGTCATGTTTTCTTTCTTCATTGTTCATTTTATTTAATTCAAAGTTTTAAATATTGTCATATGACCACACTAGTAATAATCCAAATTTTTTGGCTTTCAATGCCAAAAAGATTAGTGCACTTTCCTCACACTTAAATTCCATATTTGAGGTCCTTGAAAAAAGTTGCCTTTGGTATTTCTGACCAGCTTTTCCAGGACTTTTGTGTTATGTCACTGGACAGTTTACTCATAAAAAAATCTTAAAAATTACATGGTTGATAACACAGTAAACAATCTTAATTATTATAATTATTCCAAGGAAATTAAGGTATTTACAGGGCAATTGAGAACATCTAGCCACTATACTTTATTTTCTTAATTTTAATTTAATTTTTTTTTTTTTTTGAGATGGGATCTTGCTCTGTCATCCAGGCTGGAGTGCAGTGGCATGACCTAGGCTCACTGCAACCTCCGCCTCCCGGATTCAAATGATTCTCCTGCCTCAGCCTCCCCAGTAGCTGGGATTACAGGTGTGCGCCACCAGAGCTGGCTAATTTTTATATGTTTAGTACAGATGGGGTTTCCCCATGTTGGCCAGGCTGGTCTTGAACTCCTAGCCTCAGGTGATCCACCTGCCTTGGTCTCCCAAAGTACTGAAATTACAATCGTGAGCCACCGTGCTAACCCCTATACTTTAATGACCAGGAAGTATGCAGAAACTCTAAGTTGTAGCCAGTAAATGTCAAAGCCAAGTTTGCATCCATTTAAACCAGCATCTTATGCTACTGCTTACTAGCTGATTGACATTAAGAAAATTACTTTCTGTAGCTCAATTTCCTTGTCTATATGATAGTAATAATAATAAGTCCTTCAGTGGGCTATAGTGGGGTTTAAACAAGTTAATGGTCTGCGATACAAATGAGATAATCAAGGAAGGAAAGATAGCATTTTCTCTGTGGAACTGACACTTGCTTACCCACATATGCTTACTCAGGAAGTAAGAGTATTGGAGAAAAGTTATGGAGAAGATAAGCCTCTAGAAGTGATTACAGGGGAAAATATTAGCAGATATCAGAAGTAGCTGACTGTGGTTTCACAAAACAAGTGTATTGTTTGCTGTACAAAGCATCAAAAGACAGCCTCTCCTTCTTAGACCATGGATTGCTCGCTTTTTTCTGATCATCTTCTGCTGTTGCCTTCTCCTTTGAGCCTCTTATTGTTACCCTTTCTGGAAGCTATCTGGCTTGGCAGAAAGTGTATGTATTTCAAAATGAGACAGTTTAGAGTTCAAATTATGGAGCTGTTACTTTTTACCTGCAGGTGCTCTTCTCAATCTCTTCCCCCACCCCATAACTAGATAAAAATAATTGCAGGATATTGGGAAATCAATGGAAGTACATATTATACAAAGCCTACACAATTTAAGAACTCAAAAATATTAGTTTCTAATCCTATCTCTTCCTTTTAAAGGAACTATTTTTGCATGAATTTATAATTAATTCTGCACATGCCCAGTCAGATAGTCCCTGAAAACCAGCAATTTAGAATTGAAGATGGACTATTAAAGCCATTAAATAGTAAGAGGCTTAAATTAATATCAAAGAGTTACAAATATCAATAACGTATATCTGAACGGCTAAAAGATAATTATGGGACTAGGTTGTTCCTGAAAGTTCAAATTTAAGTCAAATTCTCAAATAAACCTCAAAGCCTTTTATTTTATACATGTCACAATAAATTTATTGTATACATGTCACATTTAGACATAAAGTCTTAGAAGTGAGAATTCTGTCTCATTGTTTCGCACAGATGTAGGAAGTTTTATTTACTTAATATTATTTAATTAATTTACTCAAGCAATGGTTCTTTCAAAATGGTGATATTAATACTATTAATAAAAGAGTTCATAAGCATCCATTTTTCATCAATAAGTCATCCCAATATCGAACAGAAAAAAATGTTAACCTTACCGTAAATGTACAAGTTTTAGCGATGGCATCCAAGGCCATTATTTTCCAGCTTTCTTCAATGTTGTCTGGCATGGGTGTGTAAAAATGAGAGACAAAAATAACACAGAGCAGCCCCAAACAGAGAGCTTTTAGCATCATAATATCCCTTTTTCCAGCTTCTTCACAGTACTGAGATTAAAATTTTTCATAAACACTGAATAGTAACCAGTAGAGCAAATGTAGACTTGGGAACTCTCTCAGGTAATGTGATTGTCTTAACAACATGAAGCTAATTTTCAATTCAAATGTTACAGTGTCGCTAGTAACTTGTTTTGCAAGCACACAGACTGGAACAGATGTCATAATTCATCAGGGTGTGCATGCATTATTATCATGCAATTTAATGCTCTTACAGTGTTTCTTCGTCCTGTGATACCATCATCAGCCCAAAACAACTTTATTATTGAGACTTAAATCAGAACCTAAATGAAAGCACTGAATAAGTCATGAAGCAAATTTTAGTGGTTGGGTGGTGGTTGCAACAGGTTTTAAAAACAGGTTTTTGTTTTGTTTTGTTTTTTGTTTTTTAAGTTTGCTGATATTATGTCAAAATCCAGGCTAATGCTGTTATCATGGATTATTAACCATGTTAACAAAACTTTCTTGTGGTGGAACAAGTTTTGGATTAAAAAACAAGGGATGAGGGGGCTTGTTCGAGTTCTGTTAAGCATCAAACTGGAATTTTTCCATAGACTAAGCCAGGAAGCTCAGCGCAATTATCTGTTTTTTTAGAGGATTACATAGTATGATGATGAACTTTATGTGTCAATTTGACTGAGCTAAGGGATGCTCGTTAATAGTAAATAGCTCGTAAAAAAAGAATTTCTGGGTATGTCTTTGAGAGTGTTTCTGGAAAAGATTAGCATTTGAACTGGCAGAGTGAATGAAGAAAATCACCCTCCCCAATGTGGGTAGGCAGAATCCAATCTACTTACTGATGGCCTGAACAGACCAGTATGTGGTGGAAAGGTAAATTCACTCTCTTCTTGGGCTGGGACATTGTTGTAACTCTAATTCATATTAGTGCTGCCTCAGCACCACCTTCTTGGTCTGTCCTCGGCTTGTCACAAATGACCTACATATTTCGAGACAGTCTCCACCCAGTTTCTGTTTTTGTTTCTAGATAGATAAGGCCCCATTTGCTGCCTTACTTCTGCTTTAATTCTGGTAAATACAATCATGTAACCCAAGTTCTCACAGTTAAACTCATGCTTCCTTCAAATTAAATCCAACTCTGTTGTGGAAAACCCACCTAGGTCATCCTGAACCCCGATAAAGGGTTCTACCCATAGGTCCCTCCATCTCTTGCTTGCTTTTCACCTGCTGGTTGAGAGACAGTATCCTTGACTGCCTCCCGCTTTCCATTGGCTCTGCGAGACATTTTACCCTCCTCTTTCTGGAAACTTCAAGTAAATAAACTTCATCTTTTTGACATTCCAGTCTAAATGTCCTCATTATGCTGCACCTGACTACACCAAACCTAACTTAAATTATTCTTCACTTAACAAAGCACAACAGACATCCATCTTCTCCTGCCCTTGGATATTGGAGTTCCTAGTTCTTAGGCCTTTAGACTCTGAGACTCACACCAGACACCACCTCCCTGCTCCCAGTTCTCAGTTCTTCAGACTCAGACTGGTTTTATAGAACATTAACTTTCCTGGTTCTGGTTCTCCATCTTATACACAGCATACTGTGGGACTTCTTTGCCTAAATAATTGTGTGGGCCAATTTACACTTTATATATATTATATATATATATAAAATATATATACACACATACATACACACTAATATATGGATAAACACAAGCACATATTTATATATTATAAATATATTATTAACATATAAATTTATATATCATAAATATAAAATGTGTGCATATAATATATAAATTTATGTTATATATTTATATATTATATGTATATATAATACATTATATATACATTTATATATTATAAATATATATAAATGTGTGTGTATCTATCCATGTTATGATACAATAGATAATAGATATATAGATTTATATAGCTATATAGATGTATATATAGATTTGGAGATATAAATATATGATAGATATCTATACATAGTTATATAGGTATATCCGTGTGTGTGTACATGTGTATATCATCTATCTATCTATCTATCTATCTATCTATCTATCTATCTACCTATCTATCTATCTATCTCCTGTTGGTTCTATTCCTTTAGAGAACCCTGACTAATACATATAGTGACTTTGTTCATGTGTTTCAGTGGTAAATCTTTAGGACTAATTCACATGAATAATTTAGCCTAGGGTGGCAGAGAACATCAAATGCAAATGTTGGACTTGTGCCTGCTGCAACCTGACAGCCTGAGAGAGACCCTGTCCACATTAGAGCTGATCACCTGAAAATTCTTCAGAGATACAAGGAGTACTAGAGATTTTCTCTCTGATGTGTCAGGACATAGTAAATAGTAAGTACAGGATTGATACTTATGGGAAATAATTTTTAGTAATAGAATACACTCATATCAGAGGTCCAATGTATACTTTTAATGATATAAGTATATATATCATTTTACTGACATAAGTAAACGTTATAAGTATATATATATATCATATATATCATTAAAGGTATATATTGGACCTCTTTAAGTCTATCAAAATTGAATTATTTAAACATTTATTTTTATTCACCTATATTTCAGGCTTCTCTGAATTCCTTAGTTATAACTTAATATAGTCTATCATTTAAAGAAGAACACTATTAAAGTAAAGGTGACACTATTATTAAAAATAATGTTCATGGCCGGGCGCGGTGGCTCAAGCCTGTAATCCCAGCACTTTGGGAGGCCGAGACGGGCGGATCACAAGGTCAGGAGATCGAGACCATCCTGGCTAACACGGTGAAACCCCGTCTCTACTAAAAAATACAAAAAGCTAGCCGGGCGAGGTGGCGGGCGTCTGTAGTCCCAGCTACTCGGGAGGCTGAGGCAGGAGAAGGGCGTGAACCCGGGAGGCGGAGCTCGCAGTGAGCTGAGATCCGGCCACTGCACTCCAGTCTGGGCGACAAAGCGAGACTCTGTTTCAACAACAACAACAACAACAACAAAAAATAATAATAATAATAATAATAGTAATAATGTTCATATGTTGGAACTGTCCTGGACAAAATGGGACTTACCATCTTAGCCTAATTATAAAGCTTTAATTTAATTCATTTGTGTGCCTCCCTTTTTAAGTAGACAATAAGATTATTAAAGGAAGACACCCTAATTTTTTTATCCTTGCAACCCCTAAGTGCTCAAAGCTGTTCATGTAGCAGTGCTTAATAAACATTTAAAATAAATTAAAGGATGGCCTAGTTAATTGGTTAATTGATGCCTAAAGATAGTAGGAAAGGGAAATTCTCAAATCCACCAACAGCAATGGTATCTGGAAAGTAACTTTAGGAAGGGTCAGTTATGGCCAAAACTAAGGGAGGAATAGAGGTAAGGTAAAGATAGCAAGACTTCTGCCTTCACACACATCACACATACACACACATAAATGAACAGAAAGAGGCATTGTGGAAGAAAGAGAAATAATGTTTGATTTGCCCTTTTGTGGTTTTTGGTGTGTGGAGTTCTGAAGCACCATGCAAACAGTTCAGGACAGTGTGCTTATTTGAGCTTCACAAATTTTCACCATACAGTATCATAATCTATGACTAATATCTATGGAGTCTTGGATGCCCCTTCCCACAACTTAGTTCTATGAAGTTCAGACAATCTCAAACACTTTTATAGCAAGTAGTATTTTCTTCATTTCTTCTGAGAGAAAATCCAACAAATTCCTCAATAGGACGGTATATGTTTCCGACCATCTTCACAACGTCTCTCCTTTTATCCTATACTTTAGGTTGACCCCAGCAGTTGCCGGAAATGATTGTATAACGACAACAACAACAAACCAATAAAGCTTCTAGAGCTCTTATCACATCTCTCCTCCTAGAATGAACCACTCAATTTCTCTGATCCCATCTCCTTGTCAAACATTCATTTTTCCTTTTAATTTTCAGTTCAATTCCTTCTACGTTGCTTTTTGTGATCCCTAAGAGGTAGAGTTGATCAATTTATCTTTATCTCCTCCTAAAGAAGTGCAAATTATAGTATGAGTAACACCAAACTGAACTTACGTAGTGGGTATGAATCTTCTTCTTTTAATGATATGTGCAGGACACATACATACAAATATTTCTTTTAAATGTTGCTATACACTGAATGTTTATGCCCCACCCCTAAAATCTATATGTTGAAATCCTAACCACTTTCAAGAATGAATAAAACAACCAGATAGAAGATATATGAAGGAATAGAGAACTTTAACTACACAATAAACTGACTAGACCTAACACATATATATATATAGAACACTCCACCCAACAACAACAAAATACACATTATTTCAAGTGCACATGGGATATTCTCTAAGATAGACTATATATTAGGCCACATAACAGGTCTTAATAGATTTTTTATATAGTAGCTTATCATAAAAAGTATTTTTCTATGATCAAAATGGTGTAGTTAGAAATTAATAACAAAACGAACACAGGAAAATTCACAAATATGTGGAAATTAAACATATTTTATTTCTATTTATTTGTTATTTTTGTAGACAAGGTCTTGCCTTATTGCCCAGCCTGCAGTGCTGTAGTGCAATCATAGCTCACTGCAGCCTCAAACTCCTGGGCTCAAGCAATCCTCCTGCCTCAGCCTCCTGCCTCAACCTCCTGAGTAGCTAAGACTACAGGTGTGTGCTACTACACCCAATTAATTTTTTAATTTTCTGTACAGACAGGATATACCTATATTGTCCAAGGTGGTTGCAAACTCCTGGCCTCAAGCAATGCTCCCACTTGGCCTCTCAAAGTGCTGGCATTACAGGCATGAGCCACTGCACCCAGACTAAACAACACGCTTTTAAACAATCAATAGGTCAGAGAAAAAAAAAATCATAAGGAAAATTAGAGAATACAAAGAGATGAATGAAAACAAAACCACAACACACCAAAACTTATGAGTTGCAGCAGAGCAGTGCTAAGAGGGAAATTTATAGCTGAAAATGCAACCAAAAAAAAAAAAAAAGAAGAAAAGAAAAGAAAAGAAAAAAAGAAAGAAAGAAAGAGAAAAATCTCAAGTCAGCAACCTAAATTTACACCTTAAGGAACTGGCGGTGTGGGAAGCAAATTAAGCTCAAAGCTAGCAGAAATAACAAATAGTAGACATTATGATGTGAATTTTAAAAAGAGAGAATAGAAAAAATAGAGAAAATCAGAGAAACCAAAAGTTGGATGTCTGAAGAAAACCAACAAAACTGACAAACCTTTAGTTGGAACGACAAATCCAAAAAGCAAAAATACACAAATAACTAAAATCAGAAGAGAGAGTGAGGACATAAGTAACTGGCCTTACAGAGATGAAAAGGATTATAAGAGAATAAAATAAACAGCTGTAGTAGGCCTAAAAATTAGATAACCTAGAACGAAGGGACAAATTCCTCGAAACCCTCAAATGTCCATTGCAGCATTATCCACGAAAGCCAAGAGCTGGAAACAATCCAAGTGTCAATCAGCTGAGGAATGCATAAACATAAATGGTATATATTTGCAATAGAGTAGTATATATTTGCAATATTCAGTCATACAAAGGAATGAAATTATTTTCCTGTAACATGGATTTTGGAAACATTATGCCTAGTGGAATAAACTAGACACAGAAGGTTAAATATTTAATAATTTCACTTATCTGAGCTACCCAGAATAGATTAAATTTACAGACACAACATAAAATAGAGGTTACCAGGGCCTGGGGAGAGGTTGGGAAAGGGAGTTATTGATTAATGGGCACAGACTTTTGTTGGGAATGATTTAAAAAAAAAAAAAAAAAAGTTTTGAATATAGACAGTGGTCATGGTTGCAAAACATTGTGAATGTATTTAACGTATCTGAATTGAACATTTATGAGTGGTTAAAATGATAAACATTAGGTATGTTTTATCACAATAGAAATAAACAAACCAAAAGAAAACCAGGCAACTACTTGAAAAAATATGAGTAAACTCTGTTATAACAAAGGAGAAGTTTGTTTTAATGGTTATTTAAAACCTGGAAATGATTATTAAAAAGACTGATAGATTTTACAATACAATTTTAAAAACTTAAACTCACAGTAAGCAAGTTCTACATATGATATGGTTGGGCTCTGTGTCCCCACCCAAATCTCTTACTGAATTGTAATCCTCAGGTGTGGAGGGAGAGACCTGGTGGGAGGTTATTGGATCATGAGGGTGGTTTCCCCTATGCTGTTCTCATGACAGTGAGTGAGTTCTCATAAGATCTGATGGTTTTATAAGTGCTTGGCAGTTCCTCCTTCACTCTCATGTTCTCTCTTGCCTGCCACCATGTAAGACATGGCTTCTTTCCCCTTTGCCTTCCACCACAATTGTAAGTTTCCTAAGGCCTCCCCAGCCAAGTGAAACTGTGAGTCAACTAAACCTCTTTCCTTTATAAATTACCCAGCCTCATGTAGTATCTTTACAGCAGTGGGAAAATGGACTAATACAACATGTATTAAAAATGTTAGGTAGATAGACATTAGCAGCTAGGAGCGGGTAAAAGAAGAGAACAAAAATGCTGTCACTAAGACAGCAGCCTATGGTCCACCTAAGCTCAGCCCCAGAACTGCCCTAACTCCACCCTAAGGGATTGAGTTTGTGGTAAAGTCTGTGGCCAGCACATCCTGGAGAAGGAGAAACTAGGGGACAGGTGGAAATCCCCTAAAGTGGTGCATGTCCAGTAGCATGGAACTGTGTCCTCGAGTTCACCCCAAGCTCATTATACTATCATTATAATAAAATTTACATGTGATTTTATCCCTCCAGTGGGTTTTTCTTAACAAACTATGGGTAAGAACATATGCAGTTTAATTTTAGCTATGTAACCATAAACTGCCAATCACATAACTTCATCCTGTCACTCTGACATAGCCCAAACCTCAACTCCTCTCCACAAAACTGTCATAAAAGCCCCTTGAGTTTTGTAAGGAGGGGCTAATTTCACTTTGCAGAAATTAGTCTGCTCTCCCTCTGAGAATGTATTACTGTGCTTCAATAAAGTTTGCTTTGAGCTTGCATTTTAGTGTTAGTTTGCAATTCTTTGCTCACTATCACATGAGCCGAGATTGCGGGTCCAGAACTTCAGGTCTGTAGACCTCCTCAGTTAAAGAGTCCATCCAAACACAAAGTTACCAGTAAGAAAAAGACAAATGTAAAAACATTTAAAATGTGTGGAACACGTACTACAGAACAGGTAGTTCCCTAATGTATAAATGTTCTGTATATTGAGAATAATACCACCAACAATGCAATAGGAAATCAATGAGGTTTATGAATGCACATTCAAAGCAAAGGGAAATACAAATAGCCCTTAAACATGTTAAAAGAAATTTAATATAATGTATAATAAGCTCATAATATTTCAGAGAAATGTAACTTTTTCCAAATTAATTGTAAAAATAAAAAAGATTGACAACTCATTCTAAAGCATAGTGGAAAAAATACTTTCATGCACTAATACACTAGTGCAAAATGGTCAAACCATAGGAAAGACAATTGTAACACCTAATAATGTAACTATACTTTCCAATTTGATCCAAACATCACATTTGCGATAATTCGTTATACAAATCTAAATGTATGAAATTATGTACATATAACTAAATTTTACTTTGTGACATTCTTTTTAACAGAAAAACGTAACAAGTAACCCAAATACCCACCTATGGGTGACTGGTTAAAAAAAAATTAGCCAGACATGGTGCCACATGCCTTTAGTCACAGCCACCCAGGAGACTGAAGAGGGAGTATTGATTGAGCCCGAGATGTTGAGGCTGCAGTGAGCCATGATCATGTCGCTGTACTCCAGCCTGGATGACAGAGCAAAACCCTACTTCATGAAAAAACAAAACAAACTAACAAAAACAGAAGGCATCAGAAAAAAATATTAACAACTACAATTCAAGAAACTTTGCTAAAATAAAAAAGACTTGGAAATACATAATGAAGGACCACACCATGTACCTGAGAATATGAACCAGAATGGTCAACACCAAGACATATGCTTATAAAATTACTGTACTCTAAAGAAAAAGGAAATAAATATGTATCCAGACAAAAAGATCATTTGGCTTATAAGGTAGGTAATTAGATTATCATTGTAATTTAATAGACATTCTTTATGCCAGAAGAAAATAAAGTGTATCTATATATGTAATAAAAGTAAATGTGAGGTAAGAATTTAATATTCATAACTTTTCAACATATAAGAAGTCAGTAAATATTGCACTCAAGAGCACTTCCAACATAATCCAAAAGTGCTGGGAAGGGAAGAGTGTGGTCCCTTTAAATGATACAAAAGTTGGGAAGTGAAGTGCTGGGTAGAGGAGGGTGCAGTCCCTGGCTAGGGTTCCATCCCCACGGACCTAAATGAAGACAGACACTTCTGCCTTTGCGCCCAAATGTTGCATTTCCCAAGACCACCCTGGCCCGCCATGCCTCCATCCTGTGCCTATAAAAATCCCCAAGACCCCAGGGCAGACAGAAGTGGCTGGAGGTTGAGAGGAACACATTGGCTGAAGAAAACACAAGTGGCTGGTTGTTGAGAGCATGCTGGAGGAAGAGCATGCTGACAGGCACTGGCAGGGTGGCAGGCCATTGACTGGCGGGACAAGGCAGAGTTTGGCTGGGCCAGTTGGAGGAGAGCCCAGGCTGCCGAGTGGCCCAACTCCAAGGGAAAACCATCTCCCTTCTGACTCTGCCATTGACTGAGAGCTACTTCCACTCAATAAAACTCTGCACTCATTCTCCAAGCCCACATGTGATCCAATTCTTCCAATACACCAAGGTAAGAACCCAGGATACAAAATGTTCTCTGTCCTTGCAACAGGGTAGAGGGTCTAATTGAGCTGGTTAATACAAGCTGCCTATAGACAGCAAATTAAAAGAGCACCCTGTAACACATGTTCACTGGAGCTTCGGCTGTAGACATTCTCCTAGACACTGCCCTGGGATCAGAGCCCCACAGCCTGCCTGTCTGTATGCTCCCCTAGAGTTCTGAGCAGTGGGGCACTGAAGAAGCAAGCCACACCCCCATTGCACACCCTGTGAGGGGGACAAGGTAATCTTTTCTGTTTCAAAAGGAATCTAGTAGAGAGTAACCTTCACACAACCAAAATTAATAGAGAGCTATCAACATAGGCATTGAATGACATCATTAAATGTACTGTTATTTAATACATTTATAAAGGAGAATTGTGGTTAAAGGAGAGAGAATAGCATGTGAGGGCATTTTTTATCTGACAGTGTAGACAAAGTGCAACTAGATTAAGTAGGGGAAAAAGAAAATAGTGAAAAGACTAAATTAACTATTTTCAGCAATCAAAATTATTGGTGATAATATTCATATTGTTTTTCTGAGACTTAATGTTTAAGTGAGAAAAAGCAAATTTGAAAGTATTCGAAATTGTGGCTCTTTTAATTTTCTCATTGTATGTCTATTAAGAGCCTACATTCTTAAATTCTTAGTGTGATAAAAAGAGAGATGTGATATAAAAGAGATCAGGTAAAAACCTTGTTCCTGCACTGAAACTAAAAAAAATCAGAGTAAAGTTAAGAATTACTTTAAATATTTATATAAAATTCCTGTTTGTGTTCACTGACAAGACCTCATGCTCAGGTAATTACTGGGGGAACCCGCCCCTGATAATTCAATGTACATTCTTTTCTATTGTGTTGGCAGGTCTGAGAAATAAAGGGAAAGAGTATAAAGGAGAGAAATTTTAAAGTTGGGTGTCCAGGGAAGACATCACATGTCGGCAGGTTCTGTGATGCCACATGAGCCGTAAAATCAGCACGTTTTTATTAGCAATTTTCAAAGGGGAGGGAGTGTACGAGTAGGATGTAGGTCACAGAGATCACATGCTTCACGGGCAACAAAAGTTCACGAGGTAGAAAGTCAGGGCAAGATCACAAGGTCAGAGCGAAACTAGAATTACTAATGAAATTCCAAGTCCTGCTGTGCACCCATGGTCATTGATTAACATCTTAACAGGATTCCAGAGCAGAGAACCGGTCTGACCAGAATTTGCCAGGCTGGAATTTCCTAATCCTAGCAAGCCTGGGAGTGCTGCAGGAGGCCAGGACATGTTTCATCCCTTATCTGCAACTGCATAATGCAGACACCCCCAAGAGCGGCATTTTAGAGGCCCCACCTGAGAATGCATTCTTTTCCCAGGGCTGTTAATTATTAATATTCCTTACTGGGGAAAGAATTCAGTGATATTTCTCTTACCTGTTTTTGGTAATAAGAGAAATATGGCTCTTTTCTGCCCGGCTCGCAGGCAATCAGACTTTAAGGTTATCTCCCTTGTTCCCTGAAAATCGCTGTTATCCTGTTCTTAAGGTGCCCAGATTTCATATTGTTCAAACACACATGCTTTATGAACAATTTGTGTAGTTAACACAATAATCACAGGGTCCTGAGGCGACATACATCATCCACTTACGAAGATGACGGGATTGAGTGATTAAAGACAGGCATAGGAAATTATAGGAGTATTGATTGGGGGAAGTGATAAATGTCCATGAAATCTTCACAATTTATGTTCTTCTGTCACAGCGTCAGCAGGTCCCTCCGTTCAGGGTCCCAGACTTCTCGCAACAGATAGTAGTTTTGAAACATCACTTTCATCAAAGTAAGCCCAGATAATAAACTGAAATTCGGTATTTGGGGATAAATAGCTAATCCCAGACCTGTGCTGGGAATAAATAATGTGAGCCTGGAAAATACCAACATACCAGACAGCAAAGAAGTGGTCAAAGATTTCCAGACTCATATCAAGATGACTGAAAAGAGTGTCCACTGGCCCCAAATGGGAAATTTTGAACTGCTTCAATAAGGAATTAACTGACATAATGGGCTGAAATCCCTGAGTATATACTAATATATTATTTTAAATTAATTGGTTGCACTATGAAGATAGCAGGGAATCCATTCATTATCTTGAAAAGTAGGTAAAGAAAAGGAAATGATTGACAACTTATACTGCTTGTCTTATAAGACGTGTGCCACTGGATAACTAAATAATACATAAGGGTAACCATTTTGTTTGAATAGTCCAGGTAATGTGCAAAAGCAAAATAATAGAATTAAAATATTTTTCAATCTCCAGTGAATAAATCTGTACTTTGAGCCTCAATGGTTTCTAACATAAACAAAAAGTAACAATTATGTCTTTTCTGAGGAAAGAAAGCCCCACTGTGTATACTCTTGCCAAGGTGATTAGATTTCAATCTGATCAAACCTTTGGATTCCAACCAGCAATTCACAGAAAATACAGAGACAATGGAATATGGTAAACTGCAAAAATATATGCAATCAGCAAAATCCAGATTTTAGTAAGCTACAGGTCAAATGGCTCATGTCCTTCAACAGATAAATTAGAAATACAGTGTACCTGTAGATTAAACACAGTTAAAAGACATACCATGTTTAAACTTGTGCAAGAATAAATTTGAGTTTCTAATGATTCATAGGTGGGTGATAATACTACATGGAAATGCAGTAAAATTATTAACAAAAAATTCTAGATAGGGTTACACATGGAAGAAGAGAATAAATGTGACTTGATTGTAGCACAAGGGTGGGCACACGGGTGGCTGGCAAAGTTCTATTTCTTAACCAGGGTGGGGTTTACAAGGGTCTTCATATCATGATAATTCATTAGCTATACATTTATTTCATGTAATCTACTATATTGTTTGATTTTACAATGAAAAATTTAAAAAATACTCTGACATCATATACAAAAATTAACTCAAAAACAGATTTAATACTTAATTGTAAGACCTACAACTATAAAACTCCTAGCAGAAAGCACAGGGCAAGTATTGGGACACTGGATTTGTCAATGATTTATTTGGATATGGCACTAAAAGCACAAGTAACAAAAGCAAAATGGGCAAATGGGACTACATCGAACTTTAAAACTTTTCCACAACAAAGGAAACAATCACCAGTGTGAAAAGCCAACCAATAAAATGGGAGAAAATATTTGCAAGTCATATATCTGATGATAAAAGATTAATATCAAAAATGTATAAGGAACTTCAAAAACTCAACAACAAGAACAACACAAACAATCTGATGGGCAAAGGACTTGAATAGGCAATTCCCTAAAGAAGATATACAAATGGCCAACAGGCATATGGAAAGATAGTCAACAACACTAACCATAAGAGGCATGCAAATCAAAATCCACAATAAAATATCAACTCACACCCAGTATGATGGCCACTATCAAAAGAACAGAAGTAACAAATGTTAACAAGGATGCAGAAAAATTGGAACTCTTGTGCATGGTTGATGAGAAAGTAAGATGGTACAGCCATTATGGAAAACAGTACGGAGGATTCTCATGAGATTAGAAATATGATCCAGCATTCCCTCTCCCAGGCCCTGGAATCCTCCTCAGTGACCTAGGACAGATGACGTACTCTAAAAAATAGATAACTCATTAACATCTCAGCCTGAAGAAGGTAAAAGGAAGAAACCAATAATGACAACCTAAACCCCCATAAACAGAAAAAGAGCCAAAGACTTCACCACACTCTTCTCACAATTGTGGCAGAAATAGATAAACCTGATCCGAGAGATGAGCTAGCAATTACTGCTTGTTCTAAAGTTATATGGAGTCTATCACTCAATCTCTTTCCTTGCTAAATTGTATTCAAATACAGAAGAAACTTAAAATGAAATTAAATCTAGTAGGTTTTTTCTTTTTAATTTATTTATTATTATTATACTTTAAGTTGTAGGGTACATGTGCATAACGTGCAGGTTTGTTACATATGTATACTTGTGCCTTGTTGGTGTGCTGCACCCATCAACTCGTCATTTACATCAGGTATAACTCCCAATGCAATCCCTCCCCCCTCCCCCCTTCCCCCTCCCCCCTTCCCCCTCCCCCCTCCCTATGATAGGCCCCAGTGTGTGGTGTACCCCTTCCCGAGTCCAAGTGATCTCATTGTTCAGTTCCCACCTATGAGTGAGAACATGCGGTGTTTGGTTTTCTGTTCTTGTGATAGTTTGCTAAGAATGATGGTTTCCAGCTGCATCCATGTCCCTACAAAGGACACAAACTCATCCTTTTTTATGGCTGCATAGTATTCCATGGTGTATATGTGCCACATTTTCTTAATCCAATCTGTCACTGATGGACATTTGGGTTGATTCCAAGTCTTTGCTATTGTGAATAGTGCTGCAATAAACATACGTGTGCATGTGTCTTTATAGCAGCATAATTTATAATCCTTTGGGTATATACCCAGTAATGGGATGGCTGGGTCATATGGTTCATCTAGTTCTAGATCCTTGAGGAATCGCCATACTGTTTTCCATAATGGTTGAACTAGTTTACAATCCCACCAACAGTGTAAAAGTGTTCCTATTTCTCCACATCCTCTCCAGCACCTGTTGTTTCCTGACTTTTTAATGATCGCCATTCTAACTGGTGTGAGATGGTATCTCATTGTGGTTTTGATTTGCATTTCTCCGATGGCGAGTGATGATGAGCATTTTTTCATGTGTCTGTTGGCTGTATGAATGTCTTCTTTTGAGAAATGTCTGTTCATATCCTTTGCCCACTTTTTGATGGGGTTGTTTGTTTTTTTCTTGTAAATTTGTTTGAGTTCTTTGTAGGTTCTGGATATTAGCCCTTTATCAGATGAGTAGATTGCAAAAATTTTCTCCCATTCTGTAGGTTCCTGTTCACTCTGATGGTAGTTTCTTTTGCTGTGCAGAAGCTCTTTAGTTTAATTAGATCCCATTTGTCAATTTTGGCTTTTGCTGCTGTTGCTTTTGGTGTTTTAGACATGAAGTCTTTGCCCAAGCCTATGTCCTGAATGGTACTACCTAGGTTTTCCTCTAGGATTTTTATGGTATTAGGTCTAACATTTAAGTCTCTAATCCATCTTGAATTAATTTTCGTATAAGGAGTAAGGAAAGGATCCAGTTTCAGCTTTCTACTTATGGCTAGCCAATTTTCCCAGCACCATTTATTAAATAGGGAATCCTTTCCCCATTTCTTGTTTCTCTCAGGTTTGTCAAAGATCAGATGGCTGTAGATGTGTGGTATTATTTCTGAGGACTCTGTTCTGTTCCAATGGTCTATATCTCTGTTTTGGTACCAGTACCATGCTGTTTTGGTTACTGTAGCCTTGTAGTATAGTTTGAAGTCAGGTAATGTGATGCCTCCAGCTTTGTTCTTTTGACTTAGGATTGTCTTGGAGATGCGGGCTCTTTTTTGGTTCCATATGAACTTTAAAGCAGTTTTTTCCAATTCTGTGAAGAAACTCGTTGGTAGCTTGATGGGGATGGCATTGACTCTATAAATTACCTTGGGCAGTATAGCCATTTTCACGATATTGATTCTTCCTATCCATGAGCATTGTATGTTCTTCCATTTGTTTGTGTCCTCTTTGATTTCACTGAGCAGTGGTTTGTAGTTCTCCTTGAAGAGGTCCTTTACATCCCTTGTAAGTTGGATTCCTAGGTATTTTATTCTCTTTGAAGCAATTGTGAATGGAAGTTCATTCCTGATTTGGCTCCCTGTTTGTCTGTTACTGGTGTATAAGAATGCTTGTGATTTTTGCACATTAATTTTGTATCCTGAGACTTTGCTGAAGTTGCTTATCAGCTTAAGGAGATTTTGGGCTGAGACAATGGGGTTTTCTAAATATACAATCATGTCATCTGCAAACAGGGACAATTTGACTTCTTCTTTTCCTAACTGAATACCCTTGATTTCCTTCTCTTGCCTAATTGCCCTAGCCAGAACTTCCAACACTATGTTGAATAGGAGTGGTGAGAGAGGGCATCCCTGTCTTGTGCCAGTTTTCAAAGGGAATTTTTCCAGTTTTTGCCCATTCAGTATGATATTGGCTGTGGGTTTGTCATAGATAGCTCTTATTATTTTGAGGTACGTTCCATCAATACCGAATTTATTGAGCGTTTTTAGCATGAAGGGCTGTTGAATTTTGTCAAAAGCCTTTTCTGCATCTATTGAGATAATCATGTGGTTCTTGTCTTTGGTTCTGTTTATATGCTGGATTATGTTTATTGATTTGCGAATGTTGAACCAGCCTTGCATCCCAGGGATGAAGCCCACTTGATCATGGTGGATAAGCTTTTTGATGTGTTGCTGAATCCGGTTTGCCAGTACTTTATTGAGGATTTTTGCATCGATGTTCATCAGGGATATTGGTCTAAAATTCTCTTTTTTTGTTGTGCCTCTGCCAGGCTTTGGTATCAGGATGATGTTGGCCTCATAAAATGAGTTAGGGAGGATTCCCTCTTTTCCTATTGATTGGAATAGTTTCAGAAGGAATGGTACCAACTCCTCCTTGTACCTCTGGTAGAATTCAGCTGTGAATCCATCTGGTCCTGGACTTTTTTTGGTTGGTAGGCTATTAATTATTGCCTCAATTTCAGAGCCTGCTATTGGTCTATTCAGGGATTCAACTTCTTCCTGGTTTAGTCTTGGAAGAGTGTAAGTGTCCAGGAAATTATCCATTTCTTCTAGATTTTCCAGTTAATTTGCGTAGAGGTGTTTATAGTATTCTCTGATGGTAGTTTGTATTTCTGTGGGGTCGGTGGTGATATCCCCTTTATCATTTTTAATTGCGTCAATTTGATTCTTCTCTCTTTTCTTCTTTATTAGTCTTGCTAGTGGTCTGTCAATTTTGTTGATCTTTTCAAAAAACCAACTCCTGGATTCATTGATTTTTTGGAGGGTTTTTTGTGTTTCTATCTCCTTCAGTTCTGCTCTGATCTTAGTTATTTCTTGCCTTCTGCTAGCTTTCGAATGTGTTTGCTCTTGCTTCTCTAGTTCTTTTAATTCCGATGTTAGAGTGTCAATTTTAGATCTTTCCTGCTTTCTCTTGTGGGCATTTAGTGCTATAAATTTCCCTCTACACACTGCTTTAAATGTGTCCCAGAGATTCTGGTATGTTGTATCTTTGTTCTCATTGGTTTCAAAGAACATCTTTATTTCTGCCTTCATTTCGTTCTGTACCCAGTAGTCATTCAGGAGCAGGTTGTTCAGTTTCCATGTAGTTGAGTGGTTTTGATTGAGTTTCTTAGTCCTGAGTTCTAGTTTGATTGCACTGTGGTCTGAGAGACAGTTTGTTATAATTTCTGTTCTTGTACATTTGCTGAGGAGTGCTTTACTTCCAATTACGTGGTCAATTTTGGAGTAAGTACGATGTGGTGCTGAGAAGAATGTATATTCTGTTGATTTGGGGTGGAGAGTTCTATAGATGTCTATTAGGTCTGCTTGCTGCAGAGCTGAGTTCAATTCCTGGATATCCTTGTTAACTTTCTGTCTCGTTGATCTGTCTAATGTTGACAGTGGAGTGTTGAAGTCTCCCATTATTATTGTATGGGAGTCTAAGTCTCTTTGTAAGTCTCTAAGGACTTGCTTGATGAATCTGGGTGCTCCTGTATTGGGTGCATATATATTTAGGATAGTTAGCTCTTCCTGTTGAATTGATCCCTTTACCATTATGTAATGGCCTTCTTTGTCTCTTTTGATCTTTCATGGTTTAAAGTCTGTTTTATCAGAGACTAGTATTGCAACCCCCGCTTTTTTTTGTTCTCCATTTGCTTGGTAAATCTTCCTCCATCCCTTTATTTTGAGCCTATGTATGTCTCTGCATGTGAGATGGGTCTCCTGAATACAGCAGACTGATGAGTCTTGACTCTTTATCCAGTTTGCCAGTCTGTGTCTTTTAATTGGAACATTTAGTCCATTTACATTTAAGGTTAAGATTGTTATGTGTGAACTTGATCCTGCCATTATGATATTAACTGGTTATTTTGCTCGTTAGTTGATGCAGTTTCTTCCTAGCCTCGATGGTCTTTACATTTTGGCATGTTTTTGCAATGGCTGGTACCGGTTGTTCCTTTCCATGTTTAGTGCTTCCTTCAGGGTCTCTTGTAAGGCAGGCCTAGTGGTGACAAAATCTCTAAGCATTTGCTTATCTGTAAAGGATTTTATTTCTCCTTCACTTATGAAACTTAGTTTGGCTGGATATGAAATTCTGGGTTGAAAATTCTTTTCTTTAAGAATGTTGAATATTGGCCCCCACTCTCTTCTGGCTTGGAGAGTTTCTGCCGAGAGATCTGCTGTTAGTCTGATGGGCTTCCCTTTGTGGGTAACCCGACCTTTCTCTCTGGCTGCCCTTAAGATTTTTTCCTTCATTTCAACTTTGGTGCATCTGGCAATTATGTGTCTTGGAGTTGCTCTTCTCGAGGAGTATCTTTGTGGCGTTCTCTGCATTTCCTGGATTTGAATGTTGGCCTGCCCTACTAGGTTGGGGAAGTTCTCCTGGATGATATCCTGAAGAGTGTTTTCCAACTTGGTTCCATTTTCCCCGTCACTTTCAGGCACCACAATCAGACGTAGATTTGGTCTTTTTACATAATCCCATACTTCTTGCAGGCTTTGTTCATTTCTTTTTCTTCTTTTTTCTTTTGGTTTCTCTTCTTGCTTCATTCCATTCATTTGATCCTCAATTGCTGATACTCTTTCTTCCAGTTGATCGAGTCGGTTACTGAAGCTTGTGCATTTGTCACGTATTTCTCGTGTCATGGTTTTCATCTCTTTCATTTCGTTTAGGACCTTCTCTGCATTAATTACTCTAGCCATCAATTCTTCCACTTTTTTTTCAAGATTTTTAGTTTCTTTGCACTGGGTACGTAATTCCTCCTTTAGCTCTGAGAAATTTGATGGACTGAAGCCTTCTTCTCTCATCTCGTCAAAGTCATTCTCTGTCCAGCTTTGATCCGTTGCTGGCGATGAGCTGCGCTCCTTTGCCGGGGGAGATGCGCTCTTATTTTTTGAATTTCCAGCTTTTCTGCCCTGCTTTTTCCCCATCTTTGTGGTTTTATCTGCCTCTGGTCTTTGATGATGGTGATGTACTGATGGGGTTTTGGTGTAGGTGTCCTTACTGTTTGATAGTTTTCCTTCTAACAGTCAGGACCCTCAGCTGTAGGTCTGTTGGAGATTGCTTGACTCCAGACTCTGTTTGCCTGGGTATCAGCAGCAGAGGCTGCAGAAGATAGAATATTTCTGAACAGCGAGTGTACCTGTCTGATTCTTGCTTTGGAGGCTTCCTCTCAGGGGTGTACTCCACCCTGTGAGGTGTGGGGTGTCAGACTGCCCCTAGTGGGGGATGTCTCCCAGTTAGGCTGCTCAGGGGTCAGGGACCCACTTGAGCAGGGAGTCTGTCCCTTCTCAGATCTCAGCCTCTGTGTTGGGAGATCCACTGCTCTCTTCAAAGCTGTCAGACAGAGTCGTTTGCGTCTGCAGAGTTTTCTGCTGTGTTTGTTATTGTTTACTGTGCCCTGTCCCCAGAGGTGGAGTCTACAGAGACAGGCAGGTTTCCTTGAGCTGCTGTGAGCTCCACCCAGTTCGAGCTTCCCAGCGGCTTTGTTTACCTACTTAAGCCTCAGCAATGGTGGGCGCCCCTCCCCCAGTCTCACTGCTGCCTTGCCGGTAGATCACAGACTGCTGTGCTAGCAATGAGGGAGGCTCCGTGGGTGTGGGACCCTCCCGGCCAGGTGTGGGATATGATCTCCTGGTGTGCCTGTTTGCTTAAAGCGCAGTATTGGGGTGGGAGTTACCCGATTTTCCAGGTGTTGTGTGTCTCAGTTCCCCTGGCTAGGAAAAGGGATTCCCTTCCCCCTTGCGCTTCCCAGGTGAGGCAATGCCTCGCCCTGCTTCAGCTCTCGCTGGTCGGGCTGCAGCAGCTGACCAGCCCCGATCATCCGGCACTCCCCAGTGAGATGAACCCAGTACCTCAGTTGAAAATGCAGAAATCACCGGTCTTCTGTGTCACTCGCGCTGGGAGTTGGAGACTGGCGCTGTTCCTATTCGGCCATCTTGCTCCGCCCCTAGTAGGTTTTTTTTAAGTAACAACACTGACTTTCCCAGTAGGAGTTGCAAAACCCTCATGCTTTAAATCAGAAGAAGCTAGAAGCAACACAAAGATATTAAGATGTTAACATAAAGGAAAGGGGAAAGGAGAAGAATGCATAGACAGGATGAAAGTGGCTTACAAGTCCCACATCTACTGTGTTATTCTGTGCCACTGGCATCTCTTTTTCTGCCAATGCCCGCTATTTTAATGCTCTATGTGGAGATGATAAGGATCTCTTCTCTTACCTTTACACACTGACTAAAATCACTCTCTGATATGGTTTGGCTCCATGTCCCTACCCAAATCTCATCTTGAATTGCAATCTGAATTGTAATCCCCATGTGTTGAGGGCACAACCTGGTGGGAGGTATTGGATCATGGGGGCAGTTTCTCTTAAGCTGTTCTCATGATAGTGAGTTCTCACATGATCTGATGTTTGAAAAATGTTTAGCAGTTTTCTCTGTCCTCTCTCTCTTGCATGCCACCATGTAAGATGTGATTTGCTTCCCTTTTGTCTTCTGCCATTATTGTAAGTTTCCTAAGGCTTCCCCAGCCATGCAGAACTGTGAGTCAATTAAACCTCTTTCCTTTGTAAGTTACTGAATCTCATGCAGTTCTTTATAGAGTGTGAAAACAGACTAATACAGAAACTGGTACTGAGAGTTTGGAGCTGTAAAGATAGCAAAAAATATGGAAGCAACTTTGGAACTGGGTAATGGGCAGAGGTTGGAACAGCTTGAAGGGCTCAGAAGACAGGAAGATGAGGGAAAGTTTGGAACACCCCAAGGACTTGTTGAATGGTCTTGACCACAATGCTGATAGTAATATGGACAATGAAGTCCAGGCTGAGGTGGTCTCAGATGGAGATGAGGAACTTATTGGGAACTGGAGCAAAGGTCATTCTTGTTATGCTTTAGCAAAGAGACTGGCAGCATTTTGTCCCCGCCCTAGAGATCTGTGGAACTTTGAAATTGAGAGAGATGATCTGAAATTTGAACTTAAGTTTAAAAGGAAAGAAGAGCATAAAGCTTTGGAAAATTTGCAGCCTGATCATGCAGAAGAAAATAAAAACCCGTTTTCTGGGGAGAAATGCAAGAAATTTGAAATTTGCATAACTAACTGGGAACCAAATGTTAATAGCCAATACAATGTGAAAAATGTCTCCAGGGCATGTCAGAGATCTTTGCAGCATCAGAGCCCTGGAGGCTTAATGGGGAAAAATTGTTTCCTGGGCAGAGCCCAGTGCCCTGCTGCTCTGTGCAGCCTCAGGACTTGATGTCCTGTGTCCCAGCTCCAGCTGTGGCTAAAAAGGGCAGCTTAAGCCATGGCTTCAGAGGGTGCAAGCCCCAAGCCTTGGTGGCTTACATGAGATGTTGGGCCTGCGACTGCAAAAAAGACAAGAGTTGAAGTTTGAGAACCTCCACCTAGATTTCAGAGGATGTATACAAATGCCTGGATGTCTAGGCAGAAATCTGCTGCAGGGCCAGAGCCCTCATGGAGAACCTCTGCTAGGGCAGTGAGGAAGGGAAATGTGGGGTCAGAGCCCCTGTGCAGAGTGCCTCCTGGGACACTGCCTAGTGGAGCTGTGAGAAGAGGGTCCCCATCCTCCAGACCCCAGAATGGTAGCTCCACCAACAGCTTGCACCAAACACCTGGAAAAGCTGCAGACACTCAATGCCAGCCCATGAAAGCAGTCACAGGGGCTGTACCCTTCCAAACCACCGAGGTGGAACTTCCTAACACTGTGGGAGCCCACCCCTTGCATAAGCATGCCCTGGATGTGAGACATGGAGTCAGGGAGATTATTTTAAACTTTTAAGATTTAATGACTACCCTATTGGGTTTTGAACTTGCATGTAGCCTATGGCCCCTTTGTTTTGGCCAATTTCTCCCATTGGAATGGGAACATATACCAAATGCCTGTACCTCCATTGTATCTTGGAAGTAATTAGTTTTTTATTTTTAGACTCACAGGTGAAAGAGACTTGCCTTATCTCACATGAGACTTTGGACTTGGACATTTGGGTTAATACTGGAATGAGTTAAGACTTTGGGGGACTTTGGGAAGGCATGATTGTGTTTTGAAATATGAAAAGGACATGAAATTTGGGAGGGGCCAGGGATGAAATGATATGGTTTGGCCTTGTGTTCCCACCCAAATCTTATTTTGAATTGTAATCTGAATTATAATCCCCATGTGTTCAGGGAGGGACTTGGTGAGAGGTGATTGGATAATGGGGGTGGTTCCCCCATGCGGTTCTCGTGATGATGAGTGTGTTCTCAAAAGACCTGACACTTTGAATGTGTTTGGCACTTTTCCTCGTCTTTTCTCTCTCACCTGCTGCCATATAAGACGTGCTTTGCTTTCCCTTTGCCTTCTGCCATGATTGTAACTTTCTTGAGGCCTCTCCAGCCATGCAAAACTGAGTCAATTAAACTATTTTTTTAAATAAATTACCCCGTCTCAGTCAGTTCTTTATAGGAGTGTGAAAACTGACTAGTACACCCTCCTTTATTACAGTCCCCAAAGAAGTGTTACCTGCCACACTAAAGGCTTCTCAATGAGTTACATGCCAACCCCTTCAGAGATGCTTGGAAGACTATGACTTCCCACAAAGCATCTTTTTCCATTGGAAAGTCAGTAATCGGAGGCTTCACATTGCCTGAATATTGGAAACCTCAGGAATAGCAATGGAAATCACTACGTCATTTTCACCATAGAAGCAAGTTAGGTAGATTGCTAACTCCTAATATTTCTTGCAATACTTTTAGCTATTATTGGTTTATTATTCACATCTTTAGTAGTTGTAGAATTTGTGTTTATTTATCCTATAAAATTAGGTCCAAATTTTGTTTCTTCCATGTAGAAATTTAGATGAATCTACACAATATTTTTAATGTTTCATCATGCATTCTGGGATTCTGTATTTTCTAGTCTGTTTCACTGCTTCTCTTTGCCTATTCCCTGACTGACCAATGCAGATTTGATTCTATGATTTATATTAAAACAACTCAAAAAGTATTAAATGGTTTCAAAAAATTTATTATTCAACCAGATTACATGTTAATATGTAGCTAAACCCAATTTGTAAAGAAACTTTCACAGTTATGCCTATAATTTTATATGATAATATTCAATATATGTTTCATGTCACAGGGAGCACATCAATCTCAAAGTTTATAGCATCTGAGCTTCTTTGTGGCATTGGAATAATATCGTATTCTTGTGTTTACTCAATGCTTCATGACATGTATAATACAAAAATTAGGTTCTTACCTTATACACCACAAAGAGTATGGTATAATATTGAGTAATCTGATAACCACCTTTTCAGAAGCAGGGCAACATTGTGACAAACACCAAATTCAGGTCTGTGGAAAACACTCAGGAAGATTCGACCGTGTGATGCAGTGAGGGGCATTTACACCCTGTTGGAAAACAAAGTTGCCAGAGTTTCCTGCAGCTATAGAGACTGACACAAAATGCCTGTTATAAAAGTATGTTCCAAAAACAGTATGCAGGATATGGTTAAAAAAAAAAAAAAAAGCCATGAATTTTGGCATTCTTTTACATGGTTTAATTGCTGCAAGTTGGTTTCACAGTGCTTCACAGGTGAGCAATATAGATTCATTTTTCCATCTAAATAAGATGTGGCCTCATACTGAACATGAGGTAAACTGCAAAATGATCTTCATCGTCCATGTGACTATAACTGCAGCAGAAGTTGTAAATTGGTTCATAACCTTTGCTCCCCTTGAAGCCAAGAACTTGTAAAAAGGTAAAGTTACAGCTCCAGACTTGTGAAGAATTCCTCAAACATGAGCTGAGGCACAGGTAGCTCGCTGCAAACTACCGGCTCATTTCCTGGGATTTCACTGAACAGTAACATAAATTTACAACATTCTCAGAAACACTTAGTAGTCTTGTGCTTTGTATCCGAGAGACCTACTCTTTTTAGTCTATCTGTTTGTACCAACACAGAAAATGTTAAAAACTAATGTATAGAAAAACTATGAGAATGTATTCATACAAGCAGATGTAGAGAAACGTGTTTATCTGCAATTTAGCATACATGTTTATATGTAATCTGATTACAGAATAATATAGTTTTTGAATGTGTTTTTTCCTAATCACCTGAAATTTTTTTTTTTTAGGCCTTTTAAATTTTTTATTTTGTTTAGGTATCAGAGTTATCCAAAAGACAGTTGTATTGTAGAACAGTGTGAAGGTGTAAGAATCAGGTCAAATCTATGGTATCATGGAAAATAATGGATTCTCTGATCCTTTAGCAATTGGTGTTCAGAATAAATAGCAGGTGAGAGCTTGCTGCTTATCATTTCTCTCTCTTTATTTTTATTATACTTTAAGTTCCAGGGCACATGTGCACAATGTGCAGGTTTGTTACATATGTATACATGTGCCATGTTGGTGTGCTGCACCCATCAACTCGTCAGCACCCTTCAACTCGTCATTTACATCAGGTATAACTTCCAATGCCATCCCTCCTCTCTCCCCCCTCCGCACAGTAGGACCCTGTGTGTGATGTTCCCTTTCCCGTGTCCAAGTGATCTCATTGTTCAGTTCCCACCGATGACTGAGAACATGCGGTGTTTGGTTTTCTGTTGTTGCGATAGTGTGCTGAAAATGATGGTTTCCAGCTGCATTCATGTCCCTACAAAGGACACGAACTCATCCTTTTTTATGAATGATAGTATTCCATGGTGTATATGTGCCACATTTTCTTAATCCAGTCTGTCACTGATGGACATTTGGGTTGATTCCAAGTCTTTGCTATTGTGAATAGTGCTGCAATAAACATACGTGTGCATGTGTCTTTATAGCAGCATAACTTATAATCCTTTGGGTATATCCCCAGTAATGGGATGGCTGGGTCAAATGGTATTTCTAGTTCTAGATCCTTCAGGAATTGCCACACTCTTTTCCACAATGGTTGAACTAGTTTACAGTCCCACCAACAGTGTAAAAGTGTCCTATTCCTCCACATCCTCTCCAGCATCTGTTGTTTCCTGATTTTCTAATGATTGCCATTCTAACTGGTGTGAGATGGTATCTCATTGTAGTTTTGATTTGCATTTCTCTGATGGCAAGTGATGATGAGCATTTTTTCATGTGTCTGTTGGCTATATGAATGTCTTCTTTTGAGAAGTGTCTATTCATATCCTTTGCCCACTTTTTGATGGGGTTGTTTGTTTTTTTCTTGTAAATTTGATTGAGTTCTTTACAGGGTCTGGATATTAGCCCTTTGTCAGATGAGTAGACTGTAAAAATTTTCTCCCATTCCGGAGGTTGCCTGTTCACTCTGATGGTAGTTTCTCTTGCTGTGCAGAAGCTCTTTAGTTTAATTAGATCCCATTTGTCAATTTTGGCTTTTGTTGCCATTGCTTTTGGGGTTTTAGACATGAAGTCCTTGCCCATGCCTATGTCCTGAATGGTATTACCTAGGTTTTCTTCTAGGGATTTTATGGATTTAGGTCTAACATTTAAGTCTCTAATCCATCTTGAATTAGTTTTCATATAAGGAGTAAGGAAAGGATCCAGTTTCAGCTTTCTACTTATGGCTAGCCAATTTTCCCAGCACCATTTATTAAATAGGGAATCCTTTCCCCATTTCTTGTTTTTGTCAGGTTTGTCAAAGATCAGATGGCTGTAGATGTGTGGTATTATTTCTGAGGACTCTGTTCTGTTCCATTGGTCTATATCTCTGGTTCACTACCAGTACCATGCTGTTTTGGTTAGCCTTGTAGTATAGTTTGAAGTCAGGTAGCGTGATGCCTCCAGCTTTGTTCTTTTGATTTAGGATTGTCTTGGCAATGCAGGTGCTTTCTTTTGGTTCCATATGAACTTTAAAGCAGTTTTTTCCAATTCTGTGAAGAAAGTCATTGGTAGCTTGATGGGGATGGCATTGAATCTATAAATTACCTTGGGCAGCATGGCCATTTTCACAATATTGATTCTTCCTATCCATGAGCATGGTATATTCTTCCATTTGTTTGTGTCCTCTTTTATTTTACTGAGCAGTGGTTTGTAGTTCTCCTTGAAGAGGTCTTTTACATCCCTTGTAAGTTGGATTCCTAGGTATTTTATTCTCTTTGAAGCAGTTGTGAATGGGAGTTCATTAATGATTTGGCTCTCTGTTTGTCTGTTACTGGTGTATAAGAATGCTTGTGATTTTGGCACATTGATTTTGTATCCTGAGACTTTGCTGAATTTGCTTATCAGCTTAAGGAGATTTTGGGCTAAGACAATGGGGTTTTCTAAATATACAATCATGTCATCTGCAAACAGGCACCATTTGATTTCTTCTTTTCCTAACTGAATACCCTTGATTTCTTTCTCTTGCCTGATCGCCCTAGCCAGAACTTCCAACTCTATGTCGAATAGGAGTGGTGAGAGAGGACATCCCCGTCTTGTGCCAGTTTTCAAAGGGAATGCTTCCAGATATTGGCTGTGGGTTTGTCATAAATAGCTCTTATTATTTTGAGACACATTCCATCAATACCGAATTTATTGAATGTTTTTAGCATGAAGGGCTGTTGAATTTTGTCAAAGGCCTTTTCTGCATCTATTGAGATAATCATGTGGTTTTTGTCTTTGGTTCTGTTTATATGCTGGATTACGTTTATTGATTTGCGTATGTTAAACCAGCCTTGCATCCCAGGGATGAAGCCCACTTGATCATGGTGGATAAGTTTTTTGATGTGCTGCTGGATTTGGTTTGCCAGTATTTTATTGAGGATTTTTGCATCAATGTTCATCAGGGATATTGGTCTAAAATTCTCTTTTTTTGTTGCGTTTCTGCCAGGCTTTTGTATCAGGATGATGTTGGCCTCATAAAATGAGTTAGGGGGGATTCACTCTTTACTGTTGATTGGAATAGTTTCAGAAGGAATTGTACCAGCTCCTCCTTGTACTTCTGGTAGAATTCAGCTGTGAATCCGTCTGGTCCTGGACTTTTTTTGGTTGGTAGGCTATTAATTATTGCCTCAATTTCAGAGCCTACTATTGGTCTATTCAGGGATTCAACTTCTTTCTGGTTTAGTCTTGGGAGAGTGTAAGTGTCCAGGAAATTACCCATTTCTTCTAGGTTTTCTAGTTTATTTGTGTAGAGGTGTTTATAGTATTCTCTGATGGTAGTTTGTATTTCTGTGGGGTCGGTGGTGATATCCCCTTTATCATTTTTATTGCCTCTATTTGATTCTTCTCTCTTTTCTTCTTTATTAGTCTTGCTAGCGGTCTATCAATTTTGTTGATCTTTTCAAAAAACCATATCCTGAATTCATTGATTTTTTTGGAGAGTTTTTTGTTTCTCTATCTCCTTCAGTTCTGCTCTGATCTTAGTTGTTTCTTGCCTCCTGCTAGCTTTTGAATGTGTTTGTTCTTGCTTCTCCAGTTCTTTTAATTGTGATATTAGGGTGTCAATTTTAGATCTTTCCAGCTTTCTCTTGTGGGCATTTAGTGCTGTAAATTTCCCGCTACACACTGCTTTAAATGTGTCCCGGAGATTCTGGTATGTTGTATCTTTGTTCTCATTGGTTTCAAAGAACATCTTTATTTCTGCCTTCATTTCGTTATCACCTTAAATGTTATAATTTCTTGCAAAGCAGTTTCATCCTCACTGTCATTTTGTAGTTTTTTTTTTTTTTTTACTGTGTTTAAACATTTATTTTCCCTATAAATGTAAGAGTATTTTATCCAATACCAGAACAATACAAACAAAAATCTATATGGTGCATTAAATTTTAATTTTAGTAAATGTAAGTAATCTAAAAATAACTTTTTTTTTTTTTTTTTTTTTTTTTTTTTTTTTTTTTTTTTTTTTTTGAGACGGAGTCTCACTCTGTCTCCCAGGCTGGAGTGCAGTGGCCAGATCTCAGCTCACTGCAAGCTCCGCCTCCTGGGTTCATGCCATTCTCCTGCCTCAGCCTCCGGAGTAGCTGGGACTAAAGGCGCCCACGACCTTGCCCAGCTAGTTTTTTGTATTCATTCTTACTATTTCTAATCTTAATTTATTATTTCTTATTAACATATTTTATATAATGATATGTGTATATAATTTATTATATTTCTTATTATTCTAATCTACTCTAATCTTTATTTCCCAAATGCTTGCATATGATATTTGCTTTTCTTTAGTTTCTGTTTGTATTACAACTTCCACACACTATTAATAATGTTAACAGAGTTTTTTTTCCGTGTCCCAATCTAGTTGCAATTGCTTAGTACTTCGTTTTTAAAATTTTTTTATTTTACAATTTGTAGGTACATAGTAGGTGTACATATTTATGTTGTACATGAGATATTTTAATATAGGCATAAAATATGTAATAATTATATCAGGGTAAATGGAGTATCCATCCCCTCAAGTATTTACGTTTTTTTTGTTTGTGTTACAATCTAATTATAATCTTTTAGTTATTTTTAAATGTAAGATAAATTATTGTCTGTAGTCACTCCGTTGCGCTACAAAATACTAGATCTTATTCATTCTACCTAAGTATATTTTTGTACGTATTAACCATTTCCATTACCACCCCCTATCACTACCCTTCCCAGCCTCTGGTACTCATCATTCTACTATCTTTCTGAGTTCAATTTTTCTAATTTTTAACTCTCACGAATAATTGAGAATGTGTATAGTTTGTATTTCTGTGCCTGGCTTTTTCCACTTAAATAATAACCTCCAGTTCCATTAATATTGTTGCAAATGACAGGATGTCATTCTTTTTTTATGGCTGAATAGTACTTCATAGGGTATATGTTCCATATTTTCTTTCTTCATGTATCTGTTAATGGACACTTAGTTTGCTTCCAAATCTTAACAATTTGCAAATAGTGCTGCAACAAGGAATTGCAGATCTGTCTTTGATATACTGATTTCCTTTCTTTTGGGTATATACCTAGCATGGATCATATGGTAGCTCAAATTTTAGTTTTTTGAAGAACCTCCAAATTGTTCTCTATAGTGGTTGTGCTAATTTACATTCCCCCCAACAGTGTAAAACAGTTCCCTTTACTCCATATTCTCACCAGCATTTTTTAAGGCTTGTCCCTTGGATATAAGCCATTTTAATTGTGTGAGATAATATATCATTATAGTTTTGATTTGCATTTCTCTGATGATCAGTGATGTTGAGTACCTTCATATAAATCTGTTATCCATTTGTATGTCTTCTTTTGAGAAATGTCTGCTCAGATCTTTGCCCATTTTAAAATTAGATTATTATTTTCCTATAGAGTTGTTTGAGCTCCTTATATATTCTCATTATTAATCATTTGTCAGATAGATAGTTTGCAAATATTTCCTCTCATGCTGTGGGTTGTCTCTTCACTTTGTTGATTGTTTCCTTTGCTGTGCAGAAGCTTTTTAACTTGATGTAATCCCATTTGTTCATTTTTGCTTTGTTTGCCTGTATTTGTGAGGTATTGCTCAAGAAATCTTTGCCCGGTCCAATGTCCTGGATAGTTTTCCCAAAGTTTTCTTTTAGTAGTTTCATAGCTTGAGGTCTTAGATTTAAGTCTTTAATTCATTTTCATTATTCATTACTGTACATGGTGATAGATAGGGGTCTAGTTTCACTTTTCTGCATACGGATATTCAGTTTTTCTAGCACCATGTATTAAAGAGGTTGTTCATTCCCCAATGTAAGTTCTTGACACCTTAGCCTAAAATAAGTTCGCTGTAGATGTACAGATTTGCTTCTGGTTTCTCTATTCTGTTCAAGTGGTCTATGTGTCTGTTTATATTCAACGATCATACTGTTGGTTACTAAACTCTGTAGTATAATTTGAAGTCAGGTAACGTTATTTTTCCAGTTCTGTTCTTTTTGCTCAGGATATCTTCGGATATGCTGGGACTTTTGTAGTTCCGTATGCGTTTTAGGATTCTTTTTTCTATTTCTGTGAAGAATGTCATTGGTATTTTGACAGAGATTGCATTGAATCTATAGATTGCTTTGTGTAATATGGACATTTTTAACAACATTGATTCTTCCAACTCATGAACATGGAATGTCTTGCATTTTTTAAATGTCTTTTTAAATTTATTTCATCAGCGTTTTATAGTTTTCATTGCAGAGAACTTTTACTTCTTTGGTTAAGTTAATTCCTAAGTATTTTATTTTATTGGTAGCTATTGTGAATGCAATTACTTTCTTGATTTCTTTTTTAGATTTTTAGCTATTGGCATATGGAAATGCTACTAATTTCTGTATGTTGTTTTTGTATCTTGCAACTTTACTGAATTTGTTTAACAGTTCTAACAGGTTTTTGTGACATGTTCAGTATTTTTTCAAGTATGAGATTATATCATCTGCAAGCAGGATAGTTTGAGTTCTTCCTTTTCAATTCAGATGTTTATATATTTTTCTTGTCTGACTGCTTAAGTTAGGACTTCTAGTACTATATCAAATAAAAGTAGTAAAAGTGGGCAAACTTGCTGAGTTCCAAATCTTAAATAAAAAGTTTTTAGTTTTTCCCCATTCAGTATGATACTAGCTGTGGTTCTGTTGAATATTGCTTTTATTGTGTTGAGGTATTCTCCTTCTTACACTGGTTTGTTGAAGGTTTTATTTCAAATCATGGAGGGATGTTGCATTTTATCAAAAGCTTTTTCAGAATCAATTAAAACGATCATATGGTTTGTGTCCTTCATTCTGCTGATATGATGTATCACATTGACTCATTTGTGTATGTTGAAACATTCTTACATCCCTGGCATAAACCTACTTGATTATGATGATCTTTTTAATGTATTGATAAATTTGGTTTGCTAGTATTTTGTTGAGGATTTTTCAGCAGTATTCATCAGAAATATTGACTGATAGTTTTCTCTTTTTTTAAGGTGTGTTCTTCTGGTTTTAGTAGCCATGTAATACTGGCCTCATAGAATACGTTTGGAAGTATTTTTTCTTCCTCTATTTTTTGGGATAGTTTGAGTAGGATTTGTATTAGTTCTTTAAATGTTTGGTAAAATTTTGCAGTGAAGTCATTGTGTCCCAAGGCTTTTCTATGCTGGGAGACATCTTATTATGGCTTTGATCGCGTTACTGATTTTGGTCTGTTCTGCTTTTGGATTTTTTTCACGGTGCAGTCTTAGTAAGTTGCATGTGTCTAGGAATTTATTAATTTATTTTAGATAATGTAATTTATTGACGTATAGTTGCTCATAGTATCCTCTAGTGATCCACTGAATTTCTGCAGTATTGGCTATATCTCCTTTTTCATCTCCGATTTTATTTATTTAGGTATCTTGCTTTTTTTTTCTTAGTTGTCAGGCTAAAGGTTTGTCAACTTTATCTTTTCAGAATGCTGACTTTTCATTTTATTGATCATTTGTATTTTTTATTTCAGTTTCATTTATTTCTGCTCTGATTTTTATTATTTATTTTCTTCTCCTAGCTTTGCATTTGGTTGGCTGTTACTTTCTGGTTCATTAAGATGTATCATTAGGGATTTTTTCTGAAGTTTTTCTACATTTTTTTATATAGGCACTTATAACCTTTTTCTTAGTACTACTTTCACTGTATTCCTTAAGTTTTGCTATGCTATGTTTCCATTTTCATTTGTTTCAAAAAATTTTTCAGATTCCTTCTTAATATCCTCATTGACTCACTGGTAATTTAGAAGCATATTGTTTAATTTCTGTGTGCTTGTATAATTTCCAAAATTCCTCCGTTATTGTTTTCTAGTTTTATTCCATTGTGGTCAGAGAAAATATGTAATTTTATTTCAGTTGTTTTCAATTTTTGACAATTGTTTTATGAGCTAACAAATGTTCTATTTTTAATAATGATCTATGTGCTCATAAGAAGAGTGTGTATTCTGCAGCACTGCATGAAATGTTCTCTAAATGTCTATTAGGTCCATTTGATCTATAGTGCAGATCAAGTCCAATGTTTCTTTGTTAATTTTCTGTCTGGATGATAATGTCCAAGGATAGAAATGGGGTGCTGATATCTCCAGCTACTATTGGGACTTATCTTGCTCTTTAGCTCTAATAATATTTCCTTTCTATCTAGGTGCTCCAGTGTTGAGTGCACCTTACAAATGCACATACAGTTGTTAGATCCTCTTGCTGAATTGACCCTTTTATCATTATATAGAGACCCTCTTTGTCTCTTTTCATAGCTTTTCTTTTGAAATCTATTTTGTTTGATATAAGTGTAACTACTCCTGCTCTTTTTGTTTTTCCATTAGCATGGAATATCTTTTCCATCCTTTTATTGTCAGTCTATGTGTTTCTTTATAGGTGAAGTATGTTTCTTGTAGGCAACAGATCATTGGGATCTTTTTTTTTTTTTTAATCCATCAGCCATTCTGTATTTTGATTGGTCAGTTTACTTCATTTACAATCAAAGTTATTATTGATAAGCAAGAACTTACACCTGCCATTTTGTTATTTATTTTCTGGTTGTTTTTTGGTCTTGCTTTCCTTCATTTCTTCCATCCTATCTACTTTTTAGTGAAGGTAATGTCTCTGGTGATATGTTTTAATTTCTTGCTTCTTATACTTTGTGGATCTGATGAATGTGTTTTGATTTGAGGTTACTATGCAGCTTGCAAATAATATAACTCATTGTTTTAAATCGATGACAGTTAACAGTGGTTACATAAAGAAACACAGAAACTAATAGGCCAAAAAAAAAAAAAAAAAAAAACCACTGATATAAACTCTAGACTTTGACTTCATCTCTATGCTTTATAACATTTAGCTGGTTTTATTTAGATCTTATTATACTGCCCATGTCTTGAAAAGTTATTGTAGTTATTATTTTTGATAGGTTTATCTTTTAGTCTTTCTACTCAAGATATGCATAGTTCACACACTATCATTACAGTGTTGTAATATTCTGTGGATTTTTGTTTATATACCCCTACCAGTGAGTTTTGAACACTCAGATGATTTGCTGTTGTTTATTAACATCTTTTTCAATCAGATTGAAGAACTCCCTTTAGCATTTCTTGTAGAACAGGTGTGTTATTGATGAAATCCCTTAGCTTTTGTTTCTCTGGAAAAGTCTCTACAACTCCTTCATGTTTGGAGGATATTTTCACTGGATATACGATTCTAGGATAAGTTTTTCTCTTTGAGCCCCTTATATGTCATGCCACTCTCTCCTGACCTCTCCTGTAAGGTTTCCACTGAGAGTTCTGCTGCCAGACATATTGGAGCTCCATTGTGCATTATTTGTTTCTTTTCTCTTGCTGCTTTTAAAATGATTTATTTATCCTTGATATTTGAGAGTTTGATTATTCTGTTTTGAGGTATCCTTCTTTGGGTTAAAATTGTTTGTTTTTCTACAGTCTTCTTATGTTGAATGTTGATGTCTTTCTCTAAGTTTGGAACTTCCTCTGTTATTAAACCTTTGAATACATTTTCTTTCCCCATGTCTCTCCCTCCTATTTAAGGCCAATAACATAGATTTGCCTGCTTGGGACAATTTTCTAGAGATTGTTAAGTGTGCTTTATCCTTGTTTTTTCCCAATGATTTTTTTTATTTCAACAGATTTTGGGGGGATCAGGTGGTGTTTTTCCCCCAGATCCTTATCCAGATTTGTTACAAGGATAAGTTCTTCCGTGGTGATTTCTGATGTTTTGGGGCATCCGTCACTCAAGCAGTGTACATGGTACACAAAATGTAGTCTTAACCATCAACCCACTCCCACCCTTCCCTCTGAGTTCCCAAAGTCATTGTATTATTGTCAGGCCTTTGCATCCTAATAGCTTCACTCCCACTTATGCGTGAGAACATACAATGTTTAGGTTTCCATTCCTGAGTTACTTCACTTATAATAAAGGTCTCCAATTTGATTCAGGTTGCTGCCAATGCTATTATTTTATTCCTTTTTATGGCTGAAGAGTATTCATATATATATATGTGTGTGTGTGTGTGTGTGTGTGTGTGTGTATTTTTTTCTTTATCCACTCATCAATTGATGGGCATTTGGGCTTATTCCATGCTTTTTTTTTTTTTTTTTGCTTTTTTTTTAAAATTTATTTATTATTATTATTATACTTAAGTTCTAGGGTACATGTGCATAACGTGCAGGTTTGTTACATATGTATACTTGTGCCATGTTGGTGTGCTGCACCCATCAACTCGTCAGCACCCATCAACTCGTCATTTACATCAGGTATAACTCCCAATGCAATCCCTCCCCCCTCCCCCCTCCCCCCTCCCCATGATAGGCCCCGGTGTGTGATGTTCCCCTTCCTGAGTCCAAGTGATCTCATTGTTCAGTTCCCACTTATCAGTGAGAACATGCGGTGTTTGGTTTTCTGTTCTTGTGATAGTTTGCTAAGAATGATGGTTTCCAGCTGCATCCATGTCCCTACAAAGGACACAAACTCATCCTTTTTTATGGCTGCATAGTATTCCATGGTGTATATGTGCCACATTTTCTTAATCCAATCTGTCACTGATGGACATTTGGGTTGATTCCAAGTCTTCGCTATTGTGAATAGTGCTGCAATAAACATATGTGTGCATGTGTCTTTATCGCAGCATAATTTATAATCCTTTGGGTATATACCCAGTAATGGGATGGCTGGGTCATATGGTACATCTAGTTCTAGATCCTTGAGGAATCGCCATACTGTTTTCCATAATGGTTGAACTAGTTTACAATCCCACCAACAGTGTAAAAGTGTTCCTATTTCTCCACATCCTCTCCAGCACCTGTTGTTTCCTGACTTTTTAATGATCGCCATTCTAACTGGTGTGAGATGGTATCTCATTGTGGTTTTGATTTGCATTTCTCTGATGGCCAGTGATGATGAGCATTTTTTTCATGTGTCTGTTGGCTGTATGAATGTCTTCTTTTGAGAAATGTCTGTTCATATCCTTTGCCCACTTTTTGATGGGGTTGTTTGTTTTTTTCTTGTAAATTTGTTTGAGTTCTTTGTAGGTTCTGGATATTAGCCCTTTGTCAGATGAGTAGATTGCAAAAATTTTCTCCCATTCTGTAGGTTGCCTGTTCACTCTGATGGTAGTTTCTTTTGCTGTGCAGAAGCTCTTTAGTTTAATGAGATCCCATTTGTCAATTTTGGCTTTTGCTGCCGTTGCTTTTGGTGTTTTAGACATGAAGTCTTTGCCCATGCCTATGTCCTGAATGGTACTACCTAGGTTTTCCTCTAGGATTTTTATTCCATGCTTTTACAATGGTAAATTGTGCGCTATAAAGATGAGTGTACAATGATCTATTTCATATAATGATTTCTTTTTCCCCTGGGTAGATACCTAGTAATGGGATTGCTGGATAAAACAGTAAATAGGCTTTTAATTGTTTAAGGAATCCCCACACTGTTTTCCATAGTGGTTGTCCTGGTTTACATTGCCACTAACACTGTAAAAGTGTTCCCTTTTCACCACATTCATGTCATCATCTATTACTTTTTGACTTTTTGATTATGGCCATTCTTATAGGAGTAAGGTGGCATTGCATTGTTGTTTTTATTTGCATTTCCCTGATAATTAGTGAGGCTGAGCATTTTTTAAATAAGTTTGTTGGCTATTTTTATATCTCTTTTTTTTTGAGAATTGTCTAATCATGTCCTTAACCAAATCCCACTTTCTGATGAGATTGTTTATTTCTTGCTGATTTGTTTGAGTTCCTGGTATATTCTGGATATTATTCCTTTGTCAGATGTGTAGATTACAAAGATTTTCTCCCACTCTATGGGTTGTCTCTTTACTCTGCTGATTATTTCTTTTGCTGCCCAGAAGCTTTTTAGTTTAATTAAGTCCCATCTATTTATCTTTGTGTTTGTTGCATTTGCTTTTGGGTTCTTGGTCATAAAGCCTTTGCCTAAGTCAATGTCTAGAAGGATTTTTCCAATGTTATCTTCTAGAATTTGTATTGTTTCAAGTCTTAGATTGAAGTATTTGATCCATCTTTAGTTGATTTTGGTATAAGATGGAAGATGAGGATCCAATTGCATTCTTCTCCATGGGTCTTGCTAATTATCCCAGCACCATTTGTTAAACAGGGTGTCCTTTCCTCACTTTATGTTTTTGTTTGCTTTGGTGAAGACCAGTTGACTGTAAGCATTTGGCTTTATTTCTCCATTCTCTATTCTGTTCCATTAGTCTATGTGCCTATTTTTATACCAGTGCCATGCTGTTTTGGTGACTATAGTATTATAGTATAGTTTGAAGTCAGGTAATGTGAGGTCTCCAGATTTGTTCTTTTTGCTTAGCCTTGCTTTGGCTACATGGGCTCTTTTTTGGCTCCATATGAATTTTAGGATTGCTTCTTCTTGTTGTGTGAAGAGTGATGGTGGTATTTTGATGGGAATTGCATTGAATTTGTAGATTGCTTTTGGCAGTCTGGTCATTTTCACAATATTGATTCTGTATTCCATGACCATGGGATGTGTTTCCACTTGTGTTGCCTGTAATTTCTTTCAGTAGTGTTTTGTAGTTTTTCTTGTAGAGGCCTTCACCTCCTTGGTTAGATATATTCCTAAACATTTTACTTTTTCTGCAGCTATTGTAAAAATGTTGTGTTCTTGATGTGATTCTCAGCTTGGTCACTGTTGGTGTATAGCAGTGCTATTGATTTGTGTACATTGATTTTGTATCCTGAAAGTTTACTGAATTCATTTAACAGTTCTAGAAGTTTTCTGAATGAGTCGAGTTTCCTAGGTATATAATCATATCATAGGTGAACAGTGACAGTTTGACTTTCTCTTTACTGATTTAGATGCTCTTTATTTCTTTCTCTTCTCTGATTGCTCTGGCTGGACTGCTTTTTCTTTTTATTGTTTGTTGTCGCTGTTGTTCTTTGTCTCATCTGACTCTGGTTTTTCCAGTAGGCTATCTACCAGCTCGCTAATTTTTTCATTTGTTTGATCGGTTCTGCTGTTGAGACTCTAATGCGTTTTTGGTATTTCAATTGCATCCTTCAGCTACATATTTGTGCTTGATTCTATTTAATTATTTTAATCTGTCCGTTAAATTTATCTGTTGAAATTCTGAAATACTTCTTTGTGTTATCTATCATGCATTTAACTTAGCTTCCACAAATATCTATTTTTAATTCTCTGTCTATAAGGTCACATATCTCCAACTCTCCAGGATTGATTACTATGTCTTACTCAGTTCATGTGGTGAGGTCATGTTTTCCTTGATGGTCTTCATGCTTGTGGATGTTCATGGTGTCTAGTAATTGAAGAATTAGGTAGTCTTCACAATTTGCACTTATCAGTATCCAACCCTCTTAGGAAGGCTTTCCAGGTATTTGAAGGAACTTGGGTATTGTGATATAAGGTTTTGGTCACTGCAACCATATATGCATTAGAGAGTACCCCAAACCCTCTAATACTGTGTCTCTGGCAGACTTGTAGATATACAACCTCAGTGGTCTTGAATAAAATCCTGAAGAATTCTCTAAGGGAAGAGACTCATGTTCTCTTCCCTTACTTTCTCCCAAACAAACAAGGTCTCCAACTATGCTGAGCATCCTGGAACTAGGGTGGTGGTGTTGATACAGTACCCCTGTGGCCACCATCACAGAGACTGCACTGGGTCAGACCCAAAGCCAGCACATCACTGGTTCTCACCCAAGGCCTGTGGTAAACATGCCTGGCTACCACCTATATTTGCTTAAGGCCCTAGGACTCTACAATTAGCAGGTGGCAAATCCAGCCAGGCTTGTCTTTCCTTTCATGGCAGTGAGATACCCTTGGCTCTAGGTGGGTCCAGAGATGCTGTCTGGGAGGCAGTGCTTTAGTATTCTATTGTCTACAGGTGTCCTAATCTACCGTCACTGTGCTTGCACCCAAGCTATAAGGCAAAGTCCTTCCCCTTCTTCCCTACTCTTTCCACAGGCTGAGGAGTCTCAGCTTGTGGTGAATGCTTCCAGCCCCAAAACTCTCTCTTCAGGTCAGTGGGCTACTCTCTGGCACAGAGCAGGTCTGGAAATGTCATCCAGCAGCCACAGCCTAGAATCAGGGACCGCAGGAGCCCTCTTGGTATTCTACCACAATGTAACCTAGCTGGTACTTAAACTGCAAGATAAAGTCCCCTTCTCTTCTTTCATGCTTTTTTAAGCCACCACAGCTGGGAATGTGCTGGGTCACACCTGAAGCCAGAACACGGTTCTGAGTCTCACCTAAGGTCCACTGCAAGTACTGCCTGACTACCACTGCCGATTATTCAGGGCCTAAGAACTTTTTAGTCAGCGGTGATGAATTCTGTCGGGACTGGTCCTTCCCTTCAAGGCAGTGGGTTCCCTTCTGTCCCAGAGTGGAGCTGGGGCCTGGAATGGATGTACTCTGCTAGTGCTTTATTCTACCATGGCTGAGCTGGTATCCAAGTTGTAAGAAAAGTCTTCTTTTCTCTCCCCTCTCCTCTCAAGTGCAAGGAACTGGGCTGTCCTGGAGCTGCAAGCTGCACTGCCTAGGGTTGAGGGAGAAGTGTTTCAAACACTCCTTTGGCCACCCCAGCTGGTGTTTCACTGGGTCATGTGTACCCCAAGTCCACTGGCTACAAATCCAGCATAGCACCAGGACTTGCTCAGGAATTGCAGTCCTTGTTGCCTAGACTGCCTTTCAAGTTTACCTAGGACCCCAGAACAGTATAGCCCATCATGGTAATAATACAGGAGTTATTATGAAATAATTTTAGGCAGCTAGATAAGGTAAAGATTCTAGGTGGAAATTTTTCTTTTAATAGACACAACCTTTGAATCATTTCCTTTCTAATAGAAAGGCAGCTTAAAGAGCCAGGCTGGCAACCTTTAATATGCAAAGGCAGGCAATTAAACACTAGGTCCATCTGGCATGGCCAATATGGCTATTCTCACCTTCTTCTCCTTATTACCAGGCATACCAAGTGACATGACCACTATCAGATAATATCATGTGCTGAGAACATTATGGTGACCTGCATTTGCATATTAAAGGCTAAGGTGGAAGGGCTAGGTTTTTCATGGGCTACATAAATGACACACCTGGTCAAATCAATCCCCCGGGGCCCTATGCAAACCAAACACCAGCCTCCCAATATAACCAACCACTTTTCTGCTGCACATGGGCTCTCTCTTTGTTCCGAGCTCCGCTACCTCTGTCTCTGTATGGGGGAATTGTTTTCTTCTTTCTTCTTTCTTGCCTATTAAACTTTTCACTCCTTAAAACCACTCCATGTGTGTCTGTGTCATTAACCTTATTGGCGCAAGACAAAGGACCCTGGTGTTCTCCATTCATAGGAGCCGCATCAGCAAAGTCTGCCCAAATTCAAATTCTGACCACTGGGATTGACAATTTCTCTCTGTCTAGGTCTCATCTAAATGTTTCCTCCATGGGTGGCAGCTGAATTCTGCCCTGTGTTGCTTTCTGCTGTTACAAGGCAGCTACGTTCCAATGCAAAAACTCCACAATTACTGCACTCCCCCTCGCCCAAGGACACAGATTCTGTCTCTGGGGGAAGAGTGTTGTAGGTGATTCAAGAATCCCCTTGTTCCCCACTTTGGTGACTCTTTCAGTGATGCGAAGTTGAAATCAGGTACTGTAATTGCTTGCTTGATTTTTGAATTTTTATAAGGTGCTTTTTTATGTGAATAGTTGTTCAATTTGGTGTCCCTACAGAAGGAACAATCACTGGGAGGCTTCAGTTCCACCATCTTGCTCTGCCTTTATCTGTTTCAATATTTTTGGTATACTTATTGTTGGATATTTGCAATTAAACTTTTTATTTTAAAGTTTTCTCTATGTATTTTACTTTGAATTTTATTCAAATTAAAATAATGTGAATTTTATCAAATACCTATTCATTATATATTGATTTTATTATATTGTTTTCCACTGTTATTTTTTAATTGTTGGATATATTTACTGATTGATAAACCTTAGCACTACTGTAATAAGCACTGTTTGGTCACAGTATACCTTTCTTTTGGTTTCTCTTTGAGAGAACTTCATATAGAATTTTTAATCTATATTTATAATGGAGTTTCTTTTTTCCTTCTGCTTTGTTTTTTTCTTTCTTTTTTGTTTTTAGTTGACACTTATTAATGGCACGTATTTATGGGATACAGAATGATATTTATATACATGTATATGATGTATAATGATCAAATCAAGGTATTTAGCATATCATCATTTCAAACATTTATCATTTCCTTGAGTTGTGAACATTCAAAATCCTGTTTTCTAGTATTTTATTTAATTCTATTTTATTTTATCTTATTTTATCTATTTATTTATTTTTTTGAGATGGAGTCTCTCTCTGTCACCCAGGCTGGAGTGCAGTGGTGCGATCTCAGCTCACCGCAAGCTCCACCTCCCAGGTTCACGCCATTCTCCTGCCTCAGCCTCCTGAGTAGCTGGGACTCCCCTGGCTAATTTTTTGCATTTTTAGTAGAAGCAGGGTTTCACCATGTTAGCCAGGGTGGTCTCGATCTCCTGACGTCGTGATCCGCCCACCTTGGCCTCCCAAAGTGCTGGAATTACAGGTGTGAGCCACCGCTAGCTTTTTAAAAACACTAAATTAAATTAACAACTTTTACCCTGCTGTGCTCCAGAACACTAGAAGAATTTTCTGCTCATCTACTTATTGCTTTGTATCCATTAACCAACCTCTCTCTATCATCTTCTTTCCCCTATCTTCCCATCTTTTAATAACCACAGTTCTCTTCTATGAGCTCAGAAATGTTTAGCGCCTATATATGAGTGAGAACAGGTAATATTAATCTTTTTGTGCCTGGTTTATTTCATAATTTCCTCTAGGATCATTCACTTTGCAAGCAAAGGACAGAATTTCATACTTTTTAAATGTTTCATTCTTTTTTCTCTTCTGGATATATACCATATTTTCTTTACTTAATGAAGTTTTTGTGGTTATTATTATCTTTATTATGATTTAGTATGAAATTATGCTGAATTAATGAAAGAGGTTGCACAATCTTTTAACTTTTTACTTTATGCAAAATATTTTCATGAGTTGATCTGAAATATGAAATAAAATGGGCTACACACTTACCTGCTTCTGATACCTTTGTAATAGACTGTCAATCAACTTCCAGTCACTTTAATGCTAAGTATTCTATTAATTCTCTTTTTTCAACTAAGAGTTTGTTTTTGACCTCTTTATATCTCAGGAAATAATTATTTCCTTCATTTTTTAAATGAACTGGTAATTCTGTACCTACTTCTAAAACATATCAGATACAAAATTACTGTGTCACTAGCAATTTGCTTAACAAGTCTCTAGAGAAACATGTGACATATTATCATAAAACTGATGTTCGATCATGTATATTAACCAAAAGACTGATAATCTGGATGGTAACTGAATTTATATAATTCATATTTAATTCTTCTTTGCTCTTATGTTCCATGGTCTATAAGTATATTTAATGTTTACATAACTTACTTCAAAATATTTGCACTGTGAATGAAAAAATGACAGTTTTCTAATCTTTTCTCCATGCTCATGACTTATTTGAAATTTAACCATTATACAAAATACTCAATAAAGTTTGTGAATGAATCAATGAACAAATACATGCATGAATGCTGCAATTAGTCTACAGACTTTTCCTGGTGTACAATGTTTGCAAAACAAACCGTGAACATATAATACCTACTCACATGACTTAAATGATTACTAGTTAAGTCAGGCAAACAAGTTTTTTTGTGTCAATTCTGGTTTAAAATGAGTTTATCAAGGTCCCTTATGATTTATAAGTGAAACAACCAGATGGTTATTGCACAGGAGGTCATAGCTTTATACATGTCATGGAATAACTAATAGCAAAGGAAACATATTCATCAACACATTCTCAAGCTTATGAAATGCCGCTCAGTATTTGAATTTTAGTGAAGAGATGTATATGGTAAAGTCTGCTGAAAATCGGTGAACAGATTTTTGTTGAGATGACCAAACAGCAAGTGAATAAGCTGCAGATCAAAAGAAAAAAGTTTTGGTATTTGATTATCAATCAAATTCAACAGGAACAAGTAAATTTACACAACACCATATTCAGTCAGCATTAATAAAAGACCCAGAACAGAGAAAACAATATCAGGCAAACAGCAGCATCACAATGACCTCAAAAATTAGACATTACTTCTAACGCCTCATAATGGGAATGCATTTTAATTGTGAGGTTGGTATAGGCTGACATGAGCATTGGACTCATCATCACAAGGAAGTCAAGAGCTTCAGAGATTATCAGCTTAAATATCTTGCTACTTACATATCTTGTATGAGGATATATGATTTAATCTGGGAATTCAAAATAACAGAATAAATAATTTTGGCTGACACATATAGTCGGTTAGGAAGCTCCTTGGATTAAGGATCACCACATAGCAATCAATGTAGTAAAATTTGCTAAAAGTTTGTAGTGATTTTGCTAAAAGTTTGAGTAAGGGTGAAAATTTCAGGCTATAGAAATAATTTAGAGTACAGAATTAAATTTTTTTTCTTCTTCTATAGGCAAAGAATCTTAGCAATACATTTGAAATCAGACTTTATTTTTATTAACTAAATGGAAAAAAAAACTAACAGAATTTACATTGGGCAGATATAAATAATGTATGAACTATACCTAATACAAAAAAAAATGGCTGCAATATAATGTAGTGATAACCCCATACAAATGTCATTGCAATTTTCCTTCCTTAAATTTTCTCCTCACTCGCCATTACCATTCTTATCACTGCCCAGAAACTGTTATGCCTACTTTGCCTATAACCATACTCACTTTTATACTTTACTGATATTGGTGAATATTTAGTGTTTATCAAGCAAAATAAATAAAATTGGAATAATACAACAATGTCTTCATTTTAGCAAGGTTTAAGAGTAGAAAAACGAAATAATTTGTTCAAAAGTGCACAATTTAAACTTAGATTTAAACGTACTCTGATTTAAACTTTGATTTATCCCAAACTCATACCATTGTTCTGTCCATTAAACTCACAAGACTTTAAAACATAATCTTTGGATTATAATACTAACTAAATGATTATCTACTGACATGTACAATTTATAGATTTATAGATTTTCTTCTAACCAACTAATATACTTATCTTTTATTCTAACGCCTAATTGTAAATAAAATGGTGATGACATGAATGATAGAGCTCCATGAAATCCATCCTCTAAATGATCATGAACAACGTTAACTCCAACATTTTGAAGTCGTGTGACATACATAAGTCCATCATCTCTTAGAATATCATATTGACAGGTGACGATATAAGTTAATGGACACTTTTGTAACTGGGAATCATTCACTAACAAGGGTGATAACCTACTATCCAAAAGTGCTGGATATGATAAATTAAGTCTTCCAAGAACTGGTTTCATATAAATATAGTTCTTTTTATATTTATCAGGAAGAAAGTTACTCCAGTTGACAAACTTGAACAGATGTCTTGATTCTTGAGGCATATGTTGGTTTTTTCTCATTGCCTGAGGAAGTGCTTCATCTCTGGTCAAATATAAGCATGCCATTTTAATTGCCGTATCCCTTGTTAGCAACGGGCCATGTTCATTTTCTTGGTGAGATGGCACTAAGGAATCAAGTACTTGTAAACCAGGGTAAATTAAAGCTTGAGCTTTAATTTTATTTTTGAATACTGGGTCATTCTTTAGCTGAAAATATATAATAAAATGTGTTAGCCAAAGATTTTTAAGCTATAGAAGTTCAAGTCTTCACTTCAATAACATGAGTTATTATAAGATAAAGTTACAAAACCAACGTACTCAATGACTATTTTCAAAATATTTATACTACATTTCAGGAATATTAAACTGTTTTATTCAAGGAGGCCAAGTAAGATGGCCAAATAGAAGCCTCCACCAATCATCCTCTCCATAGGAACACCAAATTGAAGAACCATCCATGCCAAAAAGCACCTCCCTAAGAATAAAAAATCAGGTGAACAATTACAGTAACTGGTTTTAACTTCACTGAAAGAGGTACTGGAGATATTAGGAAGACAATCTTGAATTGCTGACACCTCCCTGCTAGGGCAGTGCAGAAGGGAAATGTGGGATTGGAGCCCCCTCAGAGGACCTATTGGGGCACTGCCTAGTGGAACTGTGAGAACAGGGCTACCATCCTCTAGACCCCAGAATGGTAGATCAACCGACAGCTTGCACCACGTGCTTGGAAAAGCTGCAGATACTCAACACCAGCCTATGAAAGCAGTCAGGAGGGAGGCTGTACCCTGCAAAGCCACAGGGGTGGAGCTGCCCAAGATCATGGGAACCTACCTCTTGCATCAGTTTGACCTGGATGTGAGATCTGCAGTCAAAGGAGATCATTTTGGAGCTTTAAAATTTGAATGCCCTGCTGGATGTAGGACTTGCATGGGGCCTGTAACCCCTTTGTTTTGGCCAATTTCTCCCATTTGGAATGACCCAGTATTCAAAAATAAAGTACAGCTTTATTTACCCAATAGCTGTACTCCCATTGTATCTAGGAAGTAACTAGTTTGCTTTTGATTTTACAGGCTGATAGGCAGAACGGGCTTGTCTTGTCTCAAATATGACTTTGGACTGTGGATTTTTGGGTTAATGCTGACGTAAGTAAAGACTTTGGGGGACTGTTGGGAAGGCATGATTGGTTTTGAAATGTGAGGACATGAGATTTGGAGGGGCCAGGGGAGGAATGATACGGTTTGGCTGTGTTCCCACCCAAATCTCAACTTGAATTGTTCCTCCCAGAATTCCCACATATTGTGGGAGGGAACCAGTGGGAGGGAACCAGTGAGAGGTAATTGAATTATGGAGGCCAGTCTTTCCCGTGCTATTCTCATGATAGTGAATAAGTCTGACAAGATCTGATGGGTTTTTCAGGGGTTTCCACTTTTGCTTCTTCCTCATTTTTCTCTTGCTCCCGCCACATAAGAAGTTACTTGCACCTCCTGCCATGATTATGAGACCTCTCCACCTATGTAGAACTGTAAGTCCAATTAAACCTTGTTTTCTTCCCAGTTTCGGTATGTCTTTATCAGCAGCATGAAAATGGATTAATACACCCACTGTCACTACTGCTATTCAACATAGTACTAGAAATCCTAGCTAGAGCAATCAGACAAGAGAAACATAAAAGGCATCCATATTGGAAAGGAAGTAGTCAAATTATCCTTGTTTGCTGGCCATGTGGTCTTACATTTGGAAAAAACTAAAGACTCCACAAGAAAACTATTGGAACTGATTTGAGAAATAAATAAAGTTGCAGGATACAAAGTCAACATATAAAAATGTTTATATATATATCTGTTTTATATATATCAGTTATATATATATATCAGTATCAAAAGAAGACATACAAATGGCAAACAGGAATAAGAAAAAGTGCTCAACATCATTGATCATCAGATAAATGCAAATCTGATATATATATATGAGATATATATAACTGATATATATAAAACTGTTATATATATATATACACACACACACACACACACACACACACGCCAATAGTGAAAACTGTGAAAAAGAAATTTTAAACGTAATGCCATTTACAATAGCCACAAATGAAATTGAATACCTAGGAATTAATTTAACCAAAGAAGTGAAAGATATCTATAATGAAAGCTATGAAACACTGATGAAGAAAATTTAAGAGGACACCAACAAATGGCAAAATATTTCATGTTCCTTGATTGGAAGAATCAATATTATTAAAATGTTCATAGTACTCAAAGTAATCTACAGATTCAATGCAATCACTATCAAAATACCAATGACATTCTTCACAGAAATAGAAAGACGATCCTAAAATCTATATGGAACCGCAAAAGAACCAGAATAGACAAAACTATCATGAGCAAAAAAAAAAAAAGAAAAAAAGAAAAAAAACAAAACCAGACCTGGAGAGATCACATTACTTGAGTTTACATAACACTACAGAGGTATAATAACCAAAACAACATGGTGCTGGCATAAAAACAGACACATAGACCAATGGAACAGAACAGAGAAACCAAAAGCAAATCCACACACCTACAGTGAACTCATTCTTGACAAAGGTGCTAAGAACATACACTGGGGAAAAGACATTCTCTTCAACACATGGTGTTTGGAAAACTGGATATTCATATGCAGAGGAATAAGACTAGATCCCTATCTATCACCACTTACAAAAGTTGAATCAAAATAGATTAAAGACTTAAATCTAAACCTCAAACTATGAAACTGCTACAAGAAAATATTGGGAAACCACTCCAGGACAGTGGTCTGGGCTAAGATTTCTTGAATAATACCCCACAAGTGCAGGCAACCAAAGCAAAAATGGACAAATGGGATCACATCAAGTTAAAAAACTTCTTCACAGCTAGGAAACAAGCAACAAAGTGAAAAGACAAACCACAGATTAGGAGAAGATATTTGCAAACTATCCATCTGACAAAGGATTAATAACCAGAATATATAAGGAGCTCAAACAACTCAATAGAAAATATCTAATAAACTGATCAAAAAAATGGGCGAAAGATTTGAATAGACATTTCTCAAAATAAGACATACAAATGGCAAAGAGGCATATGAAAAGGTGCTCAACATCATTGATCAGACAAATGCAAATCAAAACTATATGAGATACCATCTCATCCCAGTAAAAATGGCTTATATCCAAAGATAGGCAATAACAAATGCTGGCAAGGGTGTAGAGAATAAGGAACCCTTGTACATTGTTGATGGGAATGTAAATGAGTACAACCACTGTGGAGAATAATTTGGAGCTTCCTCAGAAAACTAAAAATTGAGCTACCATATGATCCAACAATCCCACTGCTGGACATATACCCAAAAGAAAGAAAATCAGTATGTTGAAAAGATATCTGCACTCCTATGTTTGTTGCAACACTGTTTACAATGCTGAAACATTGTAAGCTAAGATTTGAAAGCAACCTAAGTGTCCATCAATAGATGAATGGATAAAGAAAATGTGGTACATACACAATGGAGTACTATTGAGCTGTAAAAAAGAATGATATCCAGTCCTTTGCAAAACCATGGATGGAACTGGAGATTATTATGTTAAATGAAATAAGACAGGCACAGAAAGACAACCATGCATGTTCTTAATTATTTGTGGCATGTAAAAATAGAAGCAATTGAACTCATGGACCTAGAGAGTAGAATGGTTACTAGAGGCTGGGAAGGGTAATGGAAGGATGGGAGAGAGGAGAGGATGGTTAATGGGCACAAAAATAGAAAGAATGATGACCTACTATTTGATAGCAAAACAAGGTAATTACAGTCAATAATAACTTACGTGTATATTTTAAAATAAACAGTATAATTGGATTGTTTGTACCTCAAAGGATAAATGCTAGAGGGGATAGATACTTCATTTTCCAATATGTGCTTATTTCACATTGAATACCTGCATCAAAACATCTCGCACACCCTAGTTGTATATACCTACTATGCACCCACAAAAATTAAAAAGAAAAAACAAAAAAGAAAAATTTGGAGGTCAGGAACTATATTTTAAAGGGAGAGTACAGATTAGTCTGGTACCTGTAACACACCAATTTTGTGTGTGTGCATGTGTGTTTTCTTTTAAAGTGCTCATATGGGCATCTCATGTACATGTCCTCAACATGCCATTGTTATTCCTAATTATCTTGGTATCAGTACTTATTCTCCCATACCTTCGCAGCACCTGGTTGCCATCTTCCACTGACCTCTTTAGAATAAGTGCTTAGGTTTTTGAAGGTTTTTATTTAGCAGCTTACTCTTGGCTCTACTTTGCCTTTGGACTTTTTTCATTGCTCCTTTAGTTCCACACCAGCAGGCTGTGGGCCCATCCTGAGGCGATATGTCAGTTGAGTATAGTTGCAAAGTGCTGAAAAGTGCTGGTCTATAACTTTAATTCCGACTCAAACACGTTTGGGATCCCTCAGTGGCTCCTACTGATGTCAGCAGAGTTTCAAAGCAGTAGCTTCCATAATCACCTGTGCCTGGTATTTATCCTGCTCCAGAAAGTCTGAAGCACTACTGAATATGCTCTCATGTCCCAAATGGCTTCAAGATCATCCACCTTGACATAGCTCTTTCCTGGGCTAGATGTCCTTTTCAAGAGTCTTATTTCACTCCCTGCATCAAGCACATCATCCCTGAGTCTTCTATATTCCATCTCTGGACCTTGTCACTGATTCACAAGTGCATCTCCCATTTATCCAGTGATTTGGGTGTGTAGTATCTGGTCTTCCAAGTCTCACCCTCCTATGTGTGGCCTCCCATAAATGACAATAGATATACACAAGATATTCATTGAGTGTTTAACCTAGTGAGAAATCTTCCTCACCTAAATCACCAATTATTTTTTTCACCTAGAACATCGAGTTTAGTTGTAATTCCCACTAATTTCCCTTTTTCCATAGGCTCCCTCATTCCTTTCCTTCATTACAGCATGAAGAAGGTCTGACAGTGCCTGGATAAACTATGGGCAACCATAAATCCCAGCAAGAGAGGTTATTTTTGCTTTATCCTAGAACACATACTCAACCCATACTGGCTGCTAGGGGACTTCCAGTTGGGGCTTTCTGGGTGCTCAATATCATCAAACTTCTACCCTGCAGACTCCATCCTCTCTACCTTGAGGATTAACCCTTCTAGTCTCTGCTCCGTACTTCTCCAAAGCAACCACACATACCACTCTGTGTCCCCCTGAAGCAATGCACTAAAACAGTCTCACATTCAAAAGCATACTCAGTGATACGATATCCAATACCCAATCTACTATCACAGAAGAGACTGAAAAGAAATATCACACAGAGTTTGAAAGTACAGGCCTTGGAGCTCTTCACAGTTAGTTTGAGTTCTGGCTTTACAACATATTCATTTTATGGCATTGTGCTGATAAACTCACCTAACTTTTCAAAGCCGCAGTTTTCTGATCTCTAACTTAATGATTTTATTTTATCTGATCTCTAAATTAATGATTATATTTATCTCTAAATTAATGATGTATATGGTTTTTGTATGGTGAAAATGAGATGAAACTCATGAGGAAGAGTTCCAGGAATGTAGTAAGTGTTCAATAAAGATTAACTATATTTAGTATCATCACTATAGGCAGTGGAAAAGAATTATCTTTTCTGAAAATGTTCATGTTCTAGCAGGTAAACGATTAGCTTGGCTCCATTTTTGTTTGAAGAGACACAGGTAAAGTCGGATGTGGTTTGGCAGGTGAAAAGATACAATAAACGTTAAATTAAAATAGGAAAAATAATTGAAAACATTATCTCCATAAGATATGAAAGCCTATCAAAGGCCACAATGTTGGTAACATTGAGGCATTAGTATATTAATGATTTTAGAGATAGAACAGATTATACATAGACATTTGATAAATATATACTTCATATGAAATAATTTTATCAAGTTTCTAAACAAGAAAGTTTTTGTAAGATTAAAGGCAATGGGCAAAATAATAAAGAAAAATAATAACAGGCCGGGCGCGGTGGCTCAAGCCTGTAATCCCAGCACTTTGGGAGGCCGAGACGGGCGGATCACGAGGTCAGGAGATCAAGACCATCCTGGCTAAACACGGTGAAACCCCGTCTCTACTAAAAAATACAAAAAACTAGCCAGGCGAGGTGGCGGGCGCCTGTAGTCCCAGCTACTCGGGAGGCTGAGGCAGGAGAATGGCCGGAACCCAGGAGGCGGAGCTTGCAGTGAGCTGAGATCCGGCCACTGCACTCCAGCCTTGGCGACAGAGCGAGACTCCGTCTCAAAAAAAAAAAAAAAAAAGAAAAATAATAACAACCAGGTTTTTCCAATATTTTACAAGTTTAAAGTTTTCTTAGTGTAAAAAAAAGAAAAAATTTTTAGAAGATGAGCAAGCCAATATCCACATAAAAAATACAAACAGATTCACAAAAATAAATTCCAGACAAAGATTATCTTTAGTTTACAAATAATTGTACTCTTTAAAGAAAAATATTCTATGAAACAAATTAGCAAAGACTATGAATAGAGAGCTTATTAAGGAGGAAATAAAATCATTCACATTTTTAATTTTACCAGTAAAAAGTATTCTATTTCACTGGTAGTGAAAGAAATGTACAACAAAACTATAGTGGAAATAATATCCCTTTACCACTGTAAAAAAAATAACATCATTGTAAATATGATTATGTACTGCATGTGGGATTGGAATGAATCCAACACCTATCTACATTTCTAGTGTCTAAGCAAACTGGTAAAACTCATTAACCAAACAGTATGTCTCTCAAACCCTAAACACCAAGTTTTTCGACTTCTGAAAATCTACCCTAAGTCAGTAAGACTAACTATGGAAGAAGTGGCATGCCTCAAGAATTTCTTTACACTGCAATTCAGAACAGATATTGGCAATAAGAAGTTTTGAGCCTATCTAAAACCAGAGAGTACACATCTTTTGAGCTGCTGTCTATATCTCTTGTTTTTCTTTCAGAAAAATCATTTCCTGCTTTGGAGGTTTGTTAATAAAACTTTTTATTTTATTCTTGTCATAGCTTCTATTTGTGTGATGATGTTTTCATCATTCCACATAAACAAAGAATATTCAGATAATTTCTGAAAAACTTTTTAGAACTTTATAAGCTTTGTATGGATTATTGTATTAATAATTTAAAGTATTAATTTAATCCGAATTTTATCATTTAATAAGGGCAGGGAAAGTTACCTTAAAAGGTGAAATGACCAGTTTAGAGATAGGTAACATATACTATTGATATTACTGGAATAATTTTCAAAAACCTTTTTTAAAACTTTAAAATTATTACATTCAAAGATCTGCATACAGACATGTGGCCTAGGAATAACTGCACGTAAGCATTTAATCCCTTACTCCACCCTCCACACTGCTCTGCTTGTTAGAAAGCTCTCCTAGACATTATCTGCCCTCTACCCTGTGTTGAAAGTGCTGCCCTGAACTCTCTCTCTCTCTGCTCATCAGTTTGCCACTGCAGACAGCGAAGGTTTTAATCCATGACCACAACTCCACTTGCTTCATCTGCTTGAAGACGCATGGATCCTCAAAGCTAAGGGCCCAGAGGGCCTCTGAGATCATAAAGAGAGGAACAGGATTTAAGTTCATTTCCTTTTTTTTTTTTTTTTTTTTTTTTTGAGACGGAATCTCGCTCTGTTGTCAGGCTGGAGTGTAGTGCTGCGATCTTGGCTCACTGCAACCCAAGTGATACTGCTGCCTCAGCCTCCTGAGCAGCTGTGATTACAGGTGCGTGCCACCAAGCCTGGCTAATTCGGCTAATTTTTGTATTTTTAGTAGAGACGGGATTTCACCGTATTGGTAAGGCTGGTCTCAAACTCGTGACCTCGTGATCCGCCCGCCTAGGCCTCCCAAAGTGCTGGGATTACAGGCATGCGCCACCACACCCGGCCCATTTCCCCTCATGCTAAATGGGATATGCCGAGAAGCCACCTTCATGGTGGTTTTATTTGTTTTATTTTTACTTAAAGGCACAATAAGAACTTACAAACTAACCTTTGAGACTACATCCCTTTCATAAGCAGGGGCTGTTCTATAATTGAAAAGGGTATTCCTGAGCTGCTGCTGAGCCGCCGGACGGACGCCAGCCTTCGCCCGCCATGGCCGAGAGCGACTGGGACACGGCGACGGTGCTGCGCAAGAAGGGCCCCATGGCCGCCCAGGCCAAGTCCAAGCAGGCTACCTTAGCGGCACAGAGACGAGGAGAAGATGTGGAGACTTCCAAGAAATGGGCTGCTGGCCAGAACAAACAACATTCTATCACCAAGAACACAGCCAAGCTGGACCGGGAGACGGAGGAGCTGCACCATGACAGGGTGACCCTGGAGGTGGGCAAGGTGATCCAGCAGGGTCGGCAGAGCAAGGGGCTTACGCAGAAGGACCTGGCCACGAAAATCAATGAGAAGCCACAGGTGATCGCGGACTATGAGAGCGGACGGGCCATACCCAATGACCAGGTACTGGGCAAAATCGAGCAGGCCATTGGCCTCAAGCTCCGGGGAAAGGACATTAGAAAGCCCATCGAGAAGGGGCCTAGGGCGAAATGAACACAAAGCCTCGAAATCAATGAGCTCCAGCTGATCCCGTTCTGCCGGTTCCCCTTGGCCGCCAGCACCGCCGTGGGTCTCCTCACGGCCAAACGGAACAAGGGGTCCAGCTTGTGGGGGACCCTCCCCTAGCCCATTCCTGCTGTCAAACAAACAAAACTTTGCAAAGTGGAAAAAAAAAAAAAAAAAGAAAAGAAAAGAAAGAAAAGGGTATTCCTCTGCTTATGTCAATTTTGTTTCCATTAAATAAGTTTGGCAGTGGGAATTACATATTAGACTGAAATCGTTTTTCAATATTTATTTGGCCAGTTATTTAATTACATATGACAAGGGTTTTAACATCAGGTAAATTTTCTCTGTCACAGTAGTGATGCTTCTACACAAGCATGACACAGGGCCGATGTTATCTGATGATAGTCTACAGGATTTAAAACATGGATTACGCTTACAATTGACCTAAGGAGAAAAACAAGCCTCTGTCATATTAAATGGTAGCCCTTGACATTGGCATAGTTTTCTTAAAATTGATGGGACAAATAAGAGCCTTATTTAAAATTATGTGCAATGTCCCCTCAATGCCTTTAAAGCCATATCTATCTAAGATATACTTATATAAAAAGGGACAGAAAGTTGTTTGTATGTTTGTTCATTTTTGCTCTTTCAAAGTTGAAAATATAAGACCAATAGAAAGATTGTAACTGAAATAAAATGCTTCTCTTGTATTCGAATTACAGTATGTATGTGAAACATACATAAGACATAGAACATACCAGTTGAGTCACTGTTGCTGTCAATGCAGCCCCGCTGCTATCACCTGCAATACAGATTCGCATGGGATCCACTCTATATCGTTCAAGAATTTTGTCCTGTAGAAAGAACCTGGCCACAGAAAGAATATCTTCAATGGGAGTAGGAAAATAATATTGAGGAGATAGTCTAAAGCTTCAGAAAGAAAAAAAAAAAAAAGCAACAAAGTTATTTATGATTAATCTTTGGTTATATATATCCAAATATCTATCAATTTAAGCAACCGATCCATCGAACATAATTGGCCCTACTTTGAGTTTAATTTCATCAATTAAACCTGGCTTACTACTAACTTTTGTTTTAAAATAAAAAGTAGACACTGGTATAAAAGTTCTAAAATGTTGGCTCTATAGGGAGATGAGAAAGAGAAGGATGTGTCTTCACTCTAATAAAATTTTCAACAGAAGAGCAATCAGGAGGGGCGGTACCCTGTACTATTCATCAGATTCTCAGTGTAGTTGGTGGCTCAAGAAAAAACTTTTACTTGAAATTGACAATAATAATTTGTAAAAACTTTTATTTAGAAAGTATTACATAAATTTTAATTAAATTATAATTTTATAAATGTATGGGTTTCAAAGTGATGTTATGATTTATGAATGTAACATAACATAATATGAAATAATTAAAATGAGCTTGCTAATATATCCATTACCTCAAATACTTAAAATTTTTGTGGTAAAAACATGATATTTAGTCTCTTTGCAATGTTGTACAACATTACTTAGTATATTCCCTGTATTATGCAATAGAACTAAAAAAGAATTCCTCTTTTTAAACAGATTTTGTGCCCTTTAACAATCATCTCCCCATTGGTCCTAACCACTGGCCTCTGTAACCACCATTCTACCCTCTGCTTCTGTGAATTCAATGATTTTAGTTTCCACATATATGTGAGAACCTGTGGTATTTGTCTTTCTGTGCCTGGCTTATCTCATTTAGGATAATATTCTCCAGTTCCATCCATGCAGTCACAAATTACAGAATTTCCTCTTTTTTGAGGCTGAATAGTATTCCCTTGTGTATATGTACCATATTTTCTCTATCCATTCATCTGTTGATGGACACTTAGGTTGATTTCACATCTTGGCTATTGTGAATAGTGCTGCAATGAACATGGGAGTAAGGACATATCTTTGACAAACCCATTTCCATTTTTTGGGGCAGATACCCAGAAGTAGATTGCTGAATTTTATAGTAATTCTAATTTTAGTTTTTTGAAGAAACTCAGTAGACTTTTCCATAATGGCTGTACTAATTTACATTCCCACCAATGCTATACAAGGGTTTCCTTTTCTCAACATCAGTGCCAACACTTGAAAACTCCCATTGTTTTTATAATAGCCATTTTGATAAGTGTAAGATGATATCCCATTGTGGTTTTTAATTTGCGCTTCTCTCATGATTAGCAATGTTGAGTATTTTTTTCATATATCTGTTGCCCATTTGAATGTCTTCTTTTGAGAAATGTCTATCAAATTTCACACCCATTACTTAACTGAGCTTTTTATTTTCTTATTGAATTGTTTGAGCTCAAGATACAAATATTTTTGATATTAACCCCTAATCAGATGTATGACTTGCAAGTATTTTCTCTCAATCTATAGGCTGTCTCTGTAGAGTGTTAACTATTTTGCTGCACAGAAGCTTTTAGTTTGGTGTAATCATATTTGGTTATTTTCGTTTTTGTTGCCTATATTTTCTGGGTCAACAATTTTCAGAACTATTGTTGGGAAGGCACAAAATTTTTTTTTTTTTTTTTTTTTTTTTTTTTGAAACGGAGTCTAGCTCTGTCGCCCAGGCTGGAGTGCAGTGGCCGGATCTCAGCTCACTGCAAGCTCCGCCTCCCGGGTTCACGCCATTCTCCTGCCTCAGCCTCCTGAGTAGCTGGGACTACAGGCGCCCACCACCTCACCCGGCTAGTTTTTTGTATTTTTTTAGTAGAGACGGGGTTTCACCGTGTTAGCCAGGATGGTCTCGATCTCCCGACCTCGTGATCCGCCCGTCTCGGCCTCCCAAAGTGCTGGGATTACAGGCTTGAGCCACCGCGCCCGGCCCACAAAATATTTTTTAAAAGGAGAAAATATGAAAGTAAATTATTTGTAGATATCTTGTATTAGCAATGTGTTTAGGTCAAAATTCTATAAGATTGCTTGTCTCATTTCATATCATAAGCACTACCAGAAAACTCGATTCAAAATAAAAGCTTTGAAGTGTAAATAAGATTTAAGTATAGCAAAGAATCTTTCTTAATCATTGCAATTTATTTGTAAGGTAAATTGTTGCAGCATCTTTTAATGACTATATATATATATATGTATGTGGTTATATATATATATATGTATTATATACCTTGCCTTCTAATATAGGAGCTATTGAACTGTCCAATTTTTTATTTCTATTGATAGTAGTAATCTTAATATCCATAATTACAGTTAGTAAATTATTCATATGGCAATACTAGGCAATAAACATTACAAAGATGGTCCTAGCAGTTTTGTCATACTATAATCTGTATCTCAAGTATCTAAAATATAGTATAATCTAAACAAAATAACATACCAAAAATGTGATTGTTACTTTAAACATGGGTAGAGAACAACAAATATCTTAAGTAATTGATAAAATTACTTATGATAAATTTGTAATTTAAGATAAAATTACTTGATAAAATTCTTGAAACAGATACTCTCTATATTACCATTTTAGAAGTATATTTAAAAATGATAAAGTGGCATACTAGGTTAAACAGGTTAAACCTATAGAGTGAAAGGGAGAATATCCTACTTAGTATAATTTAGAAATATCTCTGAAAGCATAAGGGATTCTTCTGGTTGCTCTAAAGCAGCAATAGTAAACAGGACGGCATTAGTTCAACTTGTATGTTCTATTTGATCCTATTAATTTCTCACAAGAATTTATACTATTTTCTCTTTTCATAAGGATGCTGAAAGTCTCTAAGTGTATTTCTGCACTCTGAAATCGGCAGGAAGGATGGAAAAATTTCTTCATCCTGAGGATGATGGTTTTAGAAGTACAGAGTACTCCTGAATACATCAGAGAGTGTTGGACATTTTGGACAATCATCAGTCTTTCTCACATATTGTTAGAAATTTTAACAAAAAATTGTGAACTACTAAGATCTCTAATCTTGAGAATGACTTGAAATTATCATATGGTCCCAACATTTGTCACCTGATGTTCTTCTAACCCAAAGTATCTGTAAAATTCATCTTCTTATTACCAGCTGAAATAAAACCCAACATCCCAAATGTGGAATGGATAACTAGCTCCCTCTCTCTCTGTTTATTATATGGGGATTAAGCTGGGTCCTTCTAGGACATTTATGTTCCCGGAGATTTTCACAGCTGTGTTGCCCAGATTGTTCACCCTTCAGTGCCTCTCAGAGTTAACTCAAAGGAAGAGATGAAAGGAAAATTGGGTCCTTTTGAGTAGGCATGGATATTATAACAGGAGTAAAAGTTTTTAGTACAAACAAAAGCTCCCTGCAATTCAAGCCACTTTTGAGGCTTGGGTGACTTTCTTTGGAAATCAATCCTATGTTCTGAGGGCAAGGATCATAGTATTTTTTTTTTTATCTTACTCCACTCCCACAACAACAGCATCAAGTTTATTTGCCGTCTCTCTGTTCATCAAGTCATAAGCCGAATTCTCTGAAATGAAAGAAAGAAACATAAAAGTGTACCCTGTCAATAAAGAGCAATGGAAAACCACTGATACTCATGAAACATGACAGAAGTATAGATTGTAATTAATTGGTAGAATCTTTATAATCTTCATTTTTGTCACCATATGAAAGGACCTCTGTCAGAGTAACAAAACCTTCCTAATCCTCCACCTACCAAATCATTCCTCACCAAAAGCAAAGACATTTGATTAGTGACAATGGGAAAAGAAACTTGGCATGCCCTGCTGACCCACTAGTTTTTCTATCAGAACTCTCCTTCCAGTTCCACTGCGTTGCACGCTTCAAAGTGGCATCATTCACCAAGGATGGCCCAGAGACAGGATGCTCGCTCTCTTCTATGGCGGGTTTCACCAGGAAGAGATTGGTGGTTGTGCAGCACTGTTGAATACTATCCTGGGTATATGTGTAACTCAGGTCTGACCCATTAAGCAAGAACTAAAGACACATCCTTTAAATACTTATTAGTAACATGCACAATATTTTGGCTGTCCTCTGCTTAAATCCTGTATTGCTCAATATTTGCAGAACCAAGGAAAAGAAGAAAGAAAGTGTGTGTTTTGACTCTCTAAAGCTGAAACACTCATTACCATGGTTTTCCATAGAACTCTAACTAGAATAAGCCAGAACTCTGAAATTAAGCGTAACATAATATTATGATCAGCATTGTAAGTTTCATATATTCAGAGATTCAACCATAGTTCATTTCTTCAGGAACTACTAGTCATCATTACTGTCTTTTTGAATACAAAACATTAATCTAATGCCAGATATTCTTCTCATAAGCCACATTGAACACATGGAAGGACTGCTTACCAGTGGTGTGATGGTTAAATGTGGATCTTGCTCATTTGGCTACTGGTTCTACCACTAACTAACAGTACGACTTTGAGAAAATTACTTAACCTCTCTGTGTCTGTTAGTGCACCTCAAAAATTGGGACAATATCTATTCCTAGAATATGCTTACCTAGCAAAATAAAAGTTGACCACCCCGCTGCTTGCAGTAGCATTTTTTGCTTTTTTAAAAAATAACAGACCATGAAGCCAAAATTCTGGATATAATGATCAGGCTGTAGGTTCTTTGAGGAAAGGAGTATTATCATTTGCTTCTTAACATCCTCTAAGTACCTAGTAGGATATCCTTTGTACTCTGTGCTGTGTGGTGGTAATATTCCCTGACAGGCTAAAAGTAAGGATATGAATGTGTGTGCGTGCATCTCAGCTACGTCACTGTATCTCTTGTGGTCATCTCCAAACATTAGATGGGAACATAGACTTCCAGGGAGGAGCTGTTTTATCAGTTCTATTTTTATTCACTCAGTTCTATGCTATATTTTCTAACGTTCTATCTAATGTTATATTTTCATTTTAAGATCAAAGTTATACATTAGATTCTAAGTCTCAACATCATTGTTCCACCACAGTGTATAGCTTGGACATGTGTTTCCTACTCAGTAGCTACAAATTGTATTATTTCTGACTCAACACTTAAAACATCTTATTCACGTTAGTTTTCCTGAAACTGAAGGCAGGTCCTTAGGTAATTTCAAACCTAAACTTCAAGTTTACTAACTTGAACTTCTCATTCTACGTTGTCAATGTAAGTTCATTTAATTATAAAGGTTTTACAGCAAAAATCTCATCTAGTGTTTTTATAATGTTATTTGCCAAGTGGTGTATGAAGAAATATGTATGAACCATGATTGATACAATCTATCATATCTTTGCTAAACTACATGTGCATACCACAAAAATTGATATTATATCAGCAAATGTTCTCCCAATTTTACATGTGTACATGCAAACTATTTTAATATAAACATATATAATTTGCAACATACACATATAAAGTGCACTTACTGCAACTTCCGACGATAAAGGCACCACCATGAAGATAAATTACAGCCGGTCTCTGTCTTTCTGACTTCCTTTTTGGTAAATACAAACGTACTGGAACGCCACTAAAGGTGGTGTCAGTCACTGTAATGTTTTCATCTGAAATTGGTTTTGTAATGTCCAGTTTAACTAATGTGGAAAGTACTTCTTCATACTTCATAAGACCTATATTTTCAAATAAGGTAGCCTGTCAAAACAAAACAAAATGGAAAATATCAAACATTTTGCCCAAGGTCAAAATATGACTTAAGACAGTACCTGAGCAGTATCCTGGGATCTTTATAACACACTTGTTGCACTTTCTCTGAGACCAGACTCTCTGTTTACTTATATATCTGCAAACATTCAGGAGCTTCATTTTGTCAAGGAATCGAATTAAAATCTTCTCCTGACTTTCAAGACTCTTTTTAAACTGGTATTTTTTTATTTCCTTGTATTACATACTATTTTCTTTTTTAAAAATAAGTTTACCAGGGCTGGACGCAGTGGCTCACGCCTGTAATCCCAGCACTTTGAGAGGCCGAGGTGGGCAGATCACTTGAGGTCAGGAGTTTGAGACCAGCGTGGCCAACATGATGAAACTCTGTCTCTTCTTAAAAACATACAAAAAATTAGTCAGGTGTGGTGGTGCACACCTGTAATCCCAGCTTCTCAGGAGGCTGAGGCAGGAAAATCGCTGGAACCTAAGAGGCAGAGGTTGCAGTGAACTGATATCACACCACTACACCCCAGCCTGGGTGACAGAGTGAGATTCCATCTAAAAATAATAAAATAAAATAAAATAAAATAAAATAAAATAAAATAAAATAAAATAAAATAAATTTACTGTGTACAATTGAGGTTTACAATATGTTATGAAATATATACAGAGAGTAAAATTGTTACTAAAATAAATTCACATTTCCATTATCTCACATGGTTTTTGTGGCAAGGACAGCTAAAATCTACTTACTTTTATAAATTACTGATACAATACAGATTTTTCACTCTAGCCTTCATGTTGCATATTAGATTTCTAGACTTGTTCATCCTACATATGATTAGTGATGCTGAGCACTTTTTAATATAACCGTTGGCCATTTTTATGTCTTTCTTGTAGAAATGTTTGTTCAGGTCTTCATCCGTGTTTTAGTCAGGTTATTTCTTTCTGCTTTAAGTTGTAAGAGTTCTTTATAAACTTTGAGTAGTAACTTTATTGGATATGTTGTTGCAATCATTTTTCTCAATCTACAGGTTGCCTGTTCATTTTGTTATCTAAAATTATTGTTAATTTTTAAATTTTTGTGCAGAAGATTTTTAGTTTGATATAGCCCTATTTATTTATTTTTGCTTTTGTAGTCTGAGCCACAAAAGCCTTTGGTGTGATATCTAAAAAGTCATTGCCAAAGCCAATGGCTGGTGTCAAGGATCTTTCCCCTATATCTTCTTCTAGAAGTTTTATGGTTTCAGTCTTCCATTTAGGTCTTTTATCCATTTTGAGTTTATTTTCATGTATGATATAAGATGAGAGTCCACTTTCATTCTTTTGGACATGGAAATTCAGTTTTCCCCACAGCCATTGCATTCTAACAAACACCTTTTGTTTATCTAGAAACATTTACTTTTTCTCTTATGAGATGCTCATTTTAACCTGTTTTCTTTTTTAAATATTCTAGTTGCTCGGATGGTTTGTTTTAGAAATAGGAAAAATTTACATTACCTTTTCAAGGTCAAAATTTTGAAGACACATCCAAACATTGGTGTCAAAATATAGAATAATTGATTTTTATTCAAGTAACATGGATAGCTGCCTTCCCAATCTCTCAGCCTCTCTTCACCCAAATCTCATTTTTGAGGTCCTCATAAGAGATGTAGTTCTTTCACTATGTGAGGAGGTTAGGTTTATCAAATACTTGAGAATGCATACATTGAAGGGAAAAAGATTAATGTTTTGCCAAAAGAGACCTCCATCAAAATGCCTGCCAATTAATATCACATATCCATTATCTAGAATGTTTTTCAGACAATTCTGTTGCAGATTGATGGGATATTAGTCTAGGAAAATGGCAGAGGAAATGAAGACACAGTAAGAAGAGATATTTTGTAGGGAGAATTTATCTTGCAGGATACGTTTGTGGAATTAGGGAGATGTGTGAGTCATTTATGTTTTCTTAAGGCTATTTTTTTAGAGCAGTGGAAAGCTCATAGCAAAATAAAAGGAAGTTACAGAGCTTTCTCATATGCACCCTGCCCCCAGGCATGCTTAGCCTCTCCCCATTATTAATATTCCCCACTGGAGTAGTACATTTTACCATCTGTCACCCTACACTGACATATCAGAATTACCCAAGTTCATAGTTTGAATTAGGGTTCATTCTTGATGTGGACATTGTATGAGTTTGGGCAAATGTATAATGACATGTGTCCACCTTTGTATTATCATACAGAGTATTTTCACTGCTCTAAAAATTCTCACTGCTCCACTTATTCATCCCTCCTCCCCTATACCTAATCACTGGCAATGACTGATCTTTTACCATCTCCATACTTTTGCCTTTTCCAGAACGTCATATAGTTGAAATACTACAATATGTAGCCTTTTCATATTTACTTCTTTCACTTACTAGTATACATTTAAGATTCTTCCGTGTCTTTTCCTGATTTGGTAGCTCATTTCATTTTAGCACTGAAAAATATTCCATTGTCTGGACTACGATAGTTTATTTATTCATTCACCTACTGAAGAATATCTTGGTTGCTTCCAAGTTAGGGTAATTATGAATAAAGCTGCTATAAAATCTCTGTATAGGCTTTTGTGTGGACATTTTTTCAACTCCTCTAGGTTAAATACCAAGGAGCATGATTGCAGGGTTGTATAGTAAGAATATGTTTAGATTTGTAAGAAACTGCCAAAGTAGCAGTACCATTTTAAATTCCCATCAATGAGTGAGAGTGCCTGTTGTTGCACAGCTTCGCCAGCATGTGGTGTTGCCAGTGTTCTGGATTTTTTGTGTGTAGTAATATCCCATTGTTGCTTTTGTTCACATTTCCCTGATGACAGATGAGTGGAGTATTATTGCATGTGCTTATTTGCCAATTGTATAACTTAGTTGTTAAGGTGTCTCTTAAGATCTTTAGCTTATATTTTAATAAGATTATTTGTTTTTTTTTTCTTTTTAATTTGTATAGATACGGGGTCTTGCTATGTTTCCCAGGCTGGTCTGGAATTCCTGGACTCAAGTGATCCTCCCACCTTGTCCTCCCAAGGTTTTGAGATCACAGGTGTAAGCCACTGTGCCCGGTCAGATTATTTTCTATTGTTGAGTTTTAAGTGCTTTTTGTGTATTTTGGATAACAGTCTGTTATCAGATATCTCTTTTGTAAATATTTTCTCAGTCTGTGGCCTGTCTTCTAATTCTCTTGTCTTTCACAAAGCAGCAGCTTTTAATTTTAATGAAGTCCAACTTATCAATTATTTCTTTCATGGATCATGCCTTGGTGTTGTATGCAAAAAAAATCCAATATCTTGTAGATTTTTCATTTGACTTTTTAACAACCCATCTGCTGACTCTTAACCTGCTCTCAAGAGTAGCACCACACCTCCATTTTTTACTTATTTTACCTCCATTTGCATTTCCTTCAATTATAGTTATACCCATTATCTGTTAATAGTAGGCTAAGTTAGGAGATGAAATGAGTGGTTATACTCAACATTATGGCAAGAAATTAAAAGAGACATTAATTTTCTTCTTCCCTCACTTGATTTTATTTATTTACCAAAAGAGAAATAACCCTGAATGTAAGTCCCATACATTCTTTTACTTTGTTTTCCCAACAACCATAAGCTCAAGTTACTAGACAATCAACTTACCAAAGATGATTTTCCAAATAATATATTCATGGAATGAAAAAAATTCAAATTGACCATAAAGCAGTTTTATGCTGCAGTCTTCTTGAATAGATATATTTTTTGAGACAGGGTCTCACTCTGTTGCCCAGACTCGAGTGCAGTGGCATGGTCTCGGTTTACCACAACCTCTGCCTCCCAGGCTCAAGCAATTCTCCTGCCTCAGCCTCCCGGGCACCTGGGATTACAGATATGGGCCACTACTGCCAGGCTAATTTTTGTATTTTTAGTGGAGATGGGGTTTCACCATGTTGGCCAGGCTAGTCTTGAATTCCTGACCTCAAATGATCCACCTGCCTCAGCTTCCCAAAATGCTGGGATTACAGGTGTGAGCCACCGTGCCCAGCCTTCATGACTATCTATAACAAAAATATACTAATCTCATGCAAATATATTTATGGATTTCAATATTTTCTTATGAATTTATTTTTATCAGAGACTTGAAGAATATACTCATGATAGATATGTTTATTAATTATTGAGTCTTATCTGTAATGGGGTTATTACAATTAATGGTTCTGGTGACTTTCGGTTCCAGACACGATGGAGTAAACCTTTCAAAGACAACCTTTTAGCCAATTATAACTAAAATTTCTGCACACCATATAAAAGATACTACCAGCCTACTCTGAAAAGTAAACAAAAGGACATGTGTTGAGGAGGGAAGTTAAAACTTGAATAGAAATTCATAAGAGAGGGTGAGTTTCACATTTTTTTCTTTTGTCTTCTGGCTTTGGCCTGAGATCGGACTAAGCCCCAGAATGACAGAGAAGGAGATGAAAGCAAACATTTCAAGAGAAATCCTTCTTTTCTAGCTATAGGATTGGTTAACATGTATCCTGTGCATCAGAGTGTGTATAGGGGGAGATAGGTAATTCCCATTTTCATTGTATTATTTTTTCTCTTTTTCCTCTCCCATTATGCTCCAAGGTCAGTTCCATTGGAGGAGATGTTTTTTCACTGTGATGGAGGTTCAAGCATGTAAAACCCTGAGCAAAGACTCTCTGGCCAGAGTAACTGTGAAAAGGGGCCACTTGTGTACAAAGGGTACAAAAGAACCATTTGCTATTTTTTCTTTTCTTTTCTTTAAAAACTTCACCTGGAAGGCGGACCCAGTTATATGAAACTGCCTAACATCACAGATGACTAAAACCCTAAATAAAACTACTCTTAGCCAGAAAAAGAATCTTGGCCAAAAAAAGGATCTTGGGAGCCAAAGAGTGTGGAGGAAATCCCAGAGAAGAGATAACGGGAGAAAACTCTTCCCAGATTCTGCAAATTAAAAAAAAAAAAAAATTAGTCTGATCCCACCTGCAAACTGCAGTGTTTAGCCAAATCAAAGAAGCATGGCGGAGGCACACAAACAGCACAGGAAAAGCTTTCAAAACTGAGTTGACATTGGAACCACTTTCCCTGAAAGAAAGGCAAATCATTCAGTCTATAGCTAACTTGGTTGATTGCCTCCCCAAACAAAACAATTACAACAATAAAAGCCCAATATTCTCCAAAGAAATTTAAAAGGTCTCAGGATCTCATAACAAGAGTCAAAATGCTTAGGATACAATTTATAATTGGTTGTCATAAAAAGAACAAGACAAATGAAACATTTCCCTAAGGGAAACA